>NW_010286470.1:59339-160214 GCF_000700745.2 Antrostomus carolinensis
AAAACTCTAAGCAAGGGCTTTCTCATCTCAGAAACCCAGGAAAGTTTGCCATAATTCTGTTAATTGCAAATAGCATGGGACTGGCAGAGACCCGAGTTCTGTTCTTCTTCTTAAGGCTTATTAAAGTCAAACTTATCTTACTTAGATTCAATGTCAGAAAAGCTTCTGGAGTTTCCAGTTCTTAAAACCCAGGAAATGGGGTGTGGGGGGGCAAGAGATCAATCAGGCAGAAATCATCTACATCGTTTCCCCTGTGGGCCACAACCAAGGGGCCCATAGCCTGTAAGTCAACCCAAGGAACTCTCTCTATTCCAGTTAAAGCTTCCTTTAAAAGCTCCCCTCCTGACAAACACATCCGCAGCTCTTACATCCCATCCACAAGAGAGTCGCAACAAAGGTATGTACCAGCAAGGAAACCACAGAGCTTGTTAACAGCCTCTTCCCTCCACAGAAGCCCTCCCAGCCAAATCCCATACCCAAATGTGTGCTCCCCCAGATTTCACCCAGTGTGAAGACTAACAAAGCAGTAAATAGAACAAAGAGCTGATCATGTGGCCATAAAACTTGCTACCCTTGAAACACCTGGAAAACAAAGATTTAACTCTGTGGCAGGCAAGACTCACTGAATCCCATGTTTTACAGCATATCCAGTTACTTGTGTGCCTTGAAATTATTGTGATAAATGTCAGAGCTCATAAAGGTAGTGGACAGCAGCATTGGCCAGCCACACTCAGCACCAGTCAAGATTCCTGCACTCAGTTTGGCTGCTTCACTTCATTCCTGACTTACAACACCCTCATGACTTCAGTCCTGAGCAGACCACCTCAGTTCTACCCAGAATAGCTTACTGGTTTACACTGGTGCCTAGCTGCCCTTCCTCTGTGCTCTTTCAGAGCCCCTTGTGACTACCTCCTATGCCACAACAAACCAATTTTTAGGACACACAACTGTAAATTTTCTCATATACTTCCTTCCAGGCCCAGAACTGAGCTTGAATCTTCAAAATCCTCAGGCCAACACTTAGACAAAATCCTCCCCAAGTTCTGGGGAAGCTGACAGAAAGCTCAGGTTAGCCATTTATCTCTGCAAAGCCCACACGACACATAACCTTCTCTGGAAATGTAAATAATAAAAAGAGAAAGCAGAGGAACCTTTTCATGCTACATAAAGCCTTATCCAACAGATCATGTCTCATTACACCATGTTAGATTTCAACATGTCCAGAATATAACGTTGCACCAACAATACCCGAGGTGAGAGATTAAAGTGTTACTGATTCCTCTTGCAAAACTTTGAGCAAAACCCCTTTAAGTAATAATTCTACTAATGTATCACCTACTTCCCATCTCCCTTTCTCTTAATTCATTTTGACCGTGGATACATGCATGAAAATACAAGCTTTGTTCTTCCAGTACTGCTAACCTGCTGCTTAATCTCAGGCCTGTTATAAGGATCCTCCTCCAGTCATGTCATCACCAAGGCTCGTTAAAAGGTGACTTTGATGTCACTAATCGTGACATCAGTTGGGGAAAGAGCAGCCTGAAAGAAATGAACAAAACCCCATTAACACAGCAGTGTCCCTCATCAAGAGGAGCACAGAAAGGAAATGAAATGCAGTTCCAGATGCCCTGACCTGGGCTGATGTTCTAAATTATTTCAAGCTGAGATTTGAGCCTTGCCAGCTGTAAAGGGACAGGGCATTGAAACAACACAGGGCTAGGATTTTATAAGGAGTCAAAGGGAGTTATATACACAGCATGTGAGAAATTCAACCTAGATCCAGATCTTGACTGGAATTTTTCTGGCTGTGCTTCTGCATACCTCTCTTCCTTCTACCCCAGGGCCATTAAGACGGATTTTTTTTCCCCTTATGCCCAAATACAGCGTGACTTTATCAGGAGCATTACACAAATCAAAGGGTTAAGTTTACCCCAGGGCACAGTAGACAGAAACCAAGAAAGCTAAATTCTCCCTCACAACTTAATTAGCTGTGGCCACTACAGGGTATTCTGTGAGTCAAATGATGAGTAAACAGGAGCACCATCACAGACGCAGCTCTTCCACGTGTGTCATGACTCCATCCTGCCCTGGATACATCTGACATATCCAAGGCTGCATAGCTACGCAAAGCCACAAAGAAGACAGGATATGGTGTGATGTACAATGAATATATTAAAGTATGTTTGTAAAAAGCATCAGCTACTGAGATCACAGAAAACATGAGACTGATCTGAGACAGAATCTGTGTGTTTTACTCCTCTCCTAAAACTTTTCTTCTGGTTATCAGTCTTTCAGTTGCCTTAAGATAGAATAATTCTTTCCTCCCCATCTGAAAACTGCTGTCTGTTTGCTGACCCTGCTTTTGGCTAAATGCTCCAAAAGCAGATGCATCTTAAGACAGAGGCAAAATACACAGTCTGGCAGGACCAGCTGTTGTTTTCTAGAATTATCAATGAGCTGTTCCTTTCTTAAATAGGTCTATATTGTATGTATTATTACTATTACCTATGGCAAAGAAGTGAACATTATAAATAGCCTTGGCTGCCTGTTCTCTACTTTCATAGCTTTGTGGAGAGTTTCAGCCTCTAAGTTGCTTGGCAACCTCCTTTTGTGCATATGTTTTATGAATTCATTCACCTCTGAATCAGAGATGATCAGGGACCTCAATATGGGTACAGACGGCTCAGCCTTGGTGCAGCTTGACATCCTACTGCCACTTGTTTTTAACTCCAGGAAACTGGTATGCAGGTTGTCAAGCCCGTTTTGGGACAAACTCAAAAATCCCAAACTCTGAAGGCAGCGGGAATCGCTACCATTATTTAGGGTGACATTCTGTACAACTGAAGCCAAAGGAAACCCACATGAATGAATTAGTTCAAATCAAAACATTCCTTTTGCGGAAGACTGAGGAGCAACCAAATATTATTTTCAGAGTTTGCACCCATGGAAAACCTTCTATAACCCTTTACAAATTGTTTGTTTATAGCTAACATCCCCTTCTTGAGTATGTATATCTGAACTGATCTAGCTGAAATTTCCAACCCCTGCATGATGATCCACTTTTGGACTGGTATATCCTTTCTCACTCTGCATACCCTCTGAGCTCCTCAGTTAATTCCGAGCTT
Source organism: Antrostomus carolinensis (assembly GCF_000700745.2). Taxonomy (NCBI): domain Eukaryota; kingdom Metazoa; phylum Chordata; class Aves; order Caprimulgiformes; family Caprimulgidae; genus Antrostomus; species Antrostomus carolinensis. The sequence goes on from NW_010286470.1 coordinate 62,465, forward strand.
CAAAATTGAAATCATGTAGGTGTTAGTGCAGATACCTTACTAGACTGATGACAAGCAAGCTGCCTTGCATTCACCTCCTCCCAGAACTCAGTCACTAAGCAGAGCCCCAGCCCAGATCTTCTCAGCCGCTGCCACCCAAGCTGTGGGATGCTGGTGCGGGTCTCACTGTTCCCCTCAGCCAGATTCCAAGGGAATAAAACCAAGTTGGGCAACAGCTGGTTAGGAAGATGTACTGCCAAAAGGATCAGGGAATTACAGGGGATGAGTTAGTGATGCAAAGCAGTTCCAAAAATGGCAGCTCTCCTGGGACGTGCTAATGGGTAACGTCACGGCTTGAGACAAGGAACATTGATACTTTGCTCTGCTCAACCCGATGAACAAAAACAACTAGCTGGAGTGCTGTGCCTGCTGCTGGCCACCACAGTTTGAAAATTAATTAGATGAAAACTGGAGAAGAGGTCATTAAGAATGAATAAAAGTTTAGAATTCATAACATATGAAGAAAAATTAGAGAAAATTGGTTTTAAACTCAGAAAGAAAAGATGACCAGAGAGGAAGAAGACAACCTTTAAATTGCAAAAGGCTGCTATAAAAAGTGACAGCAATCGGTTTGTCTCACTCTCCACTGGGACAAGGTTGCATAAAAAAGAAATGCAATCAGCTAAGCCTATCTGTAGGGACTTGACTACTTTTATTGGCGTGCCTGCACATCTACCCTAACTTCTGCTAGGTCCTTGTTCCTAAAGTCCTGCATCAAGCCACTCTACTACAGCGCCAGTACAAGGCCTATAGCCACATCAGTCATTCTAGCTACCCGTTTAGAAATTTGGTCCAAAATTTCCCTCTGGTCATCTGGAGTTACCTCTGGGTTCCAAGAGCTGCTGGAATCACTATTCCAGTCCACAGGTCACCTCAGCCATCTCCTTTGATGCAAGAGGTTTACTCTCTACTTAATGTTAGCCACTTTAAAATATGTTAAACATTAGTCACTAATTAGTAACTAATCAGAAATATTTCATCATCATTATATTTTGACACCCTTTGGGTCCACATACAGCTCAGAAATATTTATGGAAATTTCTGTCTTGCCTGCTCTGCTAGTGACAGTCCTACCACTTTAAGACTGGAGTAATATAATTACTGGGGTTCATTTCATTAATAATTATCTTCCAAAGTCCCTCGGTTACTCTTAAGTCTGCTGGTTCACAGCTTCTGTGTATGCACCTTTTGAAAGGGGTGAGAGCAAAAGCTAACATCAGCTCCAAGAGTTCTCCCAACAGATTATCTAGCTAGCTGATGTAGGGAGCTCCAGATTATCTGTCAAAGACAGGCAAAGTACTGCCATCCCCTACTTCTATAACATGCACATTACAGCTTTAATTTGTTCTACTGCAGCAGGCAATTTCAAATACTCAGGTATTTTGTACTGCCATGACCTGACCATCAATCCATATGTTTTTCAGCCAGCATGGGAAAAATGTAGATTGCCTTGCAGAGACACAAGACCTCTAAGATACGGCAAGTATTGTTTTCAAGTTAGGTACATGTGTGACACACTCACCTTCTGGATTTTTTGTATGATAACAACACTGTCTTGAAAGAAGAACCAGTCAGTGAACGCTTAGAACACTGGAAGACACAGGAGCAGAGATCCATCAAAACAAACTCTACAGTGTTCTTATTCAGTATGGTTAAAGTGACAGCATTGTCCTAAATTGTCCCATGTCTAAAAGAAGGTGCAGGCAGGAGGCAAGTGCAACAAAGACCTGCAGGATAACTGCCGTATAGGCAGAGTGAAGAGATCCATAGAACTAGTCAATCCATGGACTCTTTTCTGAGAGAAGGATTTCATCTGAAATTAAATCAGGCAGGAGGAGCAGACTGAAAAAGCTTCCATCGTCATAAAAATATCTCCCTTGGTAATCCACAGTGATGGAAAAAGGAAACTCTGATAATTTATGTGACAGTTTAATGGGATTTTGGTGACATACGATACTTTAGAAGGAATTTGCCCAAATAGGACAGACAGGACTTTAATAGGGCTTCAGCTCCAAACCAGCAATATTTTCACCCCTTACTTTTACATCTCATTCTATATACCCACTATTCACTCACAGTCTATCCAACCCGTTTGCACATTTCAATGCTGTAAGAGCAACAACTCTGCACTTTCTAGTTACGTTCCTAGCCAGATAGACCTCCGAGTACCTGATCCCTAAAGGGGTCAAGCTGACTTTGCACCTAGAGGGCAGAGCACTACTGAGCTGTGAATTCTGAGGCAGGAGCTGCCCTCCAGCCATGTCCCCAGCTCCGTGGATGGCATTAATAGCTTCTCTGCAGAAATGAAGGACAGCAGATGGACGTTCTGCAGTAGGAACTGCTTACAGGGGGGATGCCCCCAGAGCACACTCCAGGAGTAAATGGCTTTCACACTGTGAGTGATACTTCAACCCATGTCTCCTGCTTATGAGATACAGCCTTCAACCTGGTGTAATACCCCATGCCCTTCACTGCCATAGCTTTGAAAATAGAAACAGCAGCAAGAGGAATTGCTTAGAGTACTAAACTAGGGTGAAGCCAGGGTTAATGGGATGAAACTTCACATAGGAACATTTAGGCTAAATATCAGTGAGTTATATTGAAGAGCCTCCCCTGTGGAGAGGTAGAAGTTAACATTAAAACCACATTGCCCAGAGCACAAGAAGCCATTCTGTACACATCAGCATTGCAGTAGCTGGGGACAGAAATAACCCGACAGGCATTTGTTTTCTTTACTAATTTCAATGGATACAGTTCCGAAGCCCTTGTTTTTCTGGAAAGTCTCCTTCTGGGAATCTAGGCAGGAGAAGGATGGTAAAAAGCTGTGTGAAGATCTCAACATATTGCCCTGTCTTTCTGTGACCGCAGCAGGCTAAAATCAACTTAGGACCTGCACTGGGGCCTGTTAATCCTAAAATGGGCATAGAAAATGGAGCATCTGTCAGTATTTCTTTCCCACTGGAAATAATAGCTAAATTTAACGGGAAAATAAGTTATCTGTGGCATAGTCCTTCAAGCTGTTCTGTTTTACTTTAGAATTTGTCTTTTGTAGAGAGCTTTTTGCCCATAAAATGTCTATACAGAGCAGAGATTTAAAACCTACCTAATGCCACCTACAGCATAAAGCAATGCTTATTCTTAAACATGTGTTGTGCCTTTAAGAGGCACATATCCATCTCTGCTTCTGACTAGAGGTCTTCCTCAGGGAATGACTTGTAAGAAATAAAATATATTAAAAGGAAGTGCAATCAGAGGCTCTCATTATCAAAGGGATAAAATATCAATTTTTGTCAAGATAAAAAGCATCACAGATTGGCTCTGATGGGAAAAATTAAATTCTTGGTCTCTGCTTGATTTGATATTTATCACTCCATTGCTCCAGAAATATCCTGACAGGGAATGTTTCTTAAAAATATTATCCTGTGTTTCTCCTGCAGTAAGCATGCTATGAGAATTTTAACTTGGGTGTTTTGTTACATATGAAAAACTCAGAGAAAAAGGAAAGAAAACAGACAAGTTTGCAAAAGGCATCTTCTAACACTTCACTATGTCAACAACTTCACAGTAAAGGACCTTCTGCAGGTTCACCTCATTTGTGACATTACTAAATTGACTCTTACATTCTTGCTGTCCAAGTCTATCCTAAAATTTAGAACTGCATTGCCCAGAGCTGATCCCAAAAGAAGTTCTCGCTTTCTGCACACAAGAGACTCATAAGGTAAAACTGTCTCCTAATCTTGAATAATGAAATTTTTTTTCATGTCAAGATAATGCAAATCAGGGAGCAACACAAAAGGTTTTTCAATCAAATCATCATGACAGCAAATCTGGTATTTGCCCAATGATTTTGTATCATGACATAAGCAGCACCATTTTTCATCTTCTAGACTACATGACACATTGTGTAACAGACACAAAGCAGAGTTTGACTAATCTGGGACTATTTAACACCAGAATGATGCTGAAATATCTTTAAGCTAGAAGACTATCCTACTGTTCACCTCTGAATGGTACAGCTTCCTGCCTACTTTAGCCTCGACAAGAAGCCTACTTTATGTATAAAGTTTTATCTTGACAAAGACCAAACTGGGAGGCACTAACACTTTGTGTCTAAAACACAATAAATGGGAAGTACTAGCACTTTATGTCTAAAACATAACTAAATGGAACTTCATTATTTCACTTTTTTTTTCTTCTCCTGAAATGTTGAAGGGAACTCATAACAGTAGAAGACCTAATATTAGGGGCTGGTCCTAATCTCTGTTCTCCTACTGCCTTCCAGAACCCTCAAAATAACATTGTGTTTTAACATCTTACATTCAAACCTCAGATCAAGAGCTCACATTAGTTCTTTAGCAGAATGTTTTCCAAGGAAGACAGCAGAGATGAACCTTGAAGTTCATAACCAAGTTCATACCATATTATTTTCAAGCAGTTCTACTATTGAAATACCCTGAAAATAAAAAAAAAAAGAACCAGGATCATATAGCACAATCAGAATCCCAGAATATTTGACAGATAGATAGGTGGAACAAAATTTGCCACTGCATGAAAGAGATATCATGCAGAAATTTCAAACAGTACGTGGTAAGACACTAAGCAGTGACTGTCTAAGGTCAAGAAGTTCTTCCCTTCAGATGCTAGAAAAATGATTTCTAATGAGCAATGTCTTCCTACATCAATCACTACAGGGAGCAGAATGTCAAGCTAGGAAGACTACTAGTCTGTTTGAGGAAAATTGTTTCTTCTTAGGATTAAGATGGTAGGAAGGCGAGGGAAAGGAAAAATGTTCTTTTTTATTTTTTTTTCTCCCCACAAGTTACTACAAAGCACAGAAAAAGTGCTAGAAATAACACTAGAACCCTAGAAATAACATTGTGTTTTAACATCTTACATTCAAACCTCAGATCAAGAGCTCACATTAGTTCTTTAGCAGAATGTTTTCCAAGAAAGACGGCAGAGATGAACCTTGAAGTTCATAACCAAGCTCTCACACATGAGTAAGAGAGCCAGGCTGCAAAACAGTCTTGACAGTCCCAGAAGGAGAACAAGTAGAAGTGGAAGAGGTGATGTTCATCACCACTCCATGTATTATTGTGAAAGTGGGAGTCTTCACACAAAAAAGTGGGTTTTGTTCTTTATTTCATAGTTTCCTAAGTGATAACTCAATTTATATTTAAAAAAATCTTCTCTAGAAGATTCTTTTTGACAAATAATTTAACAGCATGAGTGATGGTTGCCAATGGGTTTGAATTTCTGATGTCTAGTACACAGACTAGCTTGACAAAGCTGATAGTGTGACGTTTCCTCAATCCTAGTGCTTTCCTGCATTTTCAACCCAATGTTTCCTCAGCAGAAGTTTGAACTTTTCCAACTGATGCTGCCACAGAATCCTTCCATTGTAGCTAACCCTCTTCCCAGCCTGTACAACCCACAGCATGAGCCCTTCTCTTTTCCTTGCCATAAGAAGCACTTTTATCGAAACCATTATATTTCAGAGCAACCACTACCACTTCATCTTCTGCTCTGTAAACTATCAGAACGCTTTTAAAAGAAACACTTATTTAAATAAAATACTTGTAAATCATGGTCATGACAGGCTAATGGCTAGCATTGCAAAGATGATTTATCTTCCTGCTATATCTAACAAAGCTTTTTATGCTAATACCTTGTTTTCAAAATATGAAGAGACTTCCAATTGATGTTTTCTAACTGCAGGAATGTACAATTAATGAAAAACACCTTACCTCAAAAAAAATAACCTTCACCTGACATCCAACATCCCTGTCAACTCTCAAAATCAAAAAATTTCCTTAAATTATTTTCATTTTCTTTATTTTTTAGTCATTTTCCGTCATGGATGAAGAAACTAACTATTCAGTCTCACTGGTTGTTTGCAATCCAAATTCATTTTAGACTTTGCATGCATTAGTTGCATGCTTTAATTTGATTTATTTTATTTGATTTCTGCCTATTAAGTTTCACTTGAGGCAGGTTAGACAGCCTCACGGGGAGCATCTCACCAACACTACCTATTGAGCAAACAGCAACTATTTCATCTGGGCTGAGCCTAATTTCAAGTCACATCTTGACAGGCTGACAAATAAGGTCATGGTATCTACATCGCAAGTGATATCCCAACTGGTGGGAAAGACCTCTGACAAGCTAGAAGGTGGGTCCTGGGAGTGTTCTGATTAAAAGGGTATGATATAGGGTATGAAATTAATCAGCAAGACATCCCTTATGAGCAGAAGCCTTGTTTGAGGTCTGTCTACAGACATTCTGCATAGCTTGCAGGCCCTCACCTATGTCAACACACAGACAATAAGCACATCACTACATTTTTATTGTTCGTTCACAGTTAGTAATTGCTGAACACAGGAAGAACAGGGATAGTGGGGGCACCATGGCCTATGAGACCCCAGAGTCCTTCATCTGTCTTTTGCTTATTCTTTTGCCTCTAGCCAGTTGCTCTTTGTGAAGAACAATTCCCGTATGTTGAATTGTGTTTCATGCTGACCCTCTAGCCGTTGTTTTTGTGCCCTTTCAAAATGCTTGACAAAACTGTCACAGAAGGAGTTTGGCATCTGGAAGCTGTGACAGACACGGTATGACCTGATTTATAAAACATAACTAAACAGCTTGGGCTGCCAGAGGCCAGGATTTACACGGCTGCATTTCAAGAACGGCTTTCAATGCCTACTCTATTAAATGCACTTTTCTACTCTGCCACAATACAAATTCCCAAGCTGTGTTAGGGTGACCTGCAACACTATGAAGTGTCAAAACAGCTGAGGCGCTAATCCTGTTAGAGCCTACCCTGTCTGCTGCTGGTCAGGGAGAGGAAGGAATGACCTCGGCTCTGGCTGCACCTTTTACACCAGGTTACAGGGGTAGGGAGTGCCTACCCCTGAAAAAAAAATAAAAAAATAAAAAATAAAATCATTTTTCAGGAATTCTTCCAGCACAGTGAGCACAAAGGAAAAATAAAGTCATAGATAGTTTCTGCTGCATTATCCACTACAGCCTCATTTTTACCATGAAATTCTTCCTGCATTTGTATTTGCAGCAGGTGCAGCCTGACCCACAAGGAATTTAAGGACTTCCTGCCCTCCATCTACCTCTTTTCTTCATCTCTACTTCAATCACTAGTCACAATCTTCTGTTGGGTGCTCATCATGGGACCTAAACGTCCTTTGGGAGACCTGTGAAGGTCACTCTGATGTCAAAAATAATAAATTCTATTTCACTCATCTGCTCTTGAAGCACTTCATAGACTAAAGATTACATGTTTCCAGTGTGTTCCAACTTAAGGAAGCAGGGATTTACAGAAAATTCAAGTTGTCCAAGGATAAAATATAAATTGGTCACAGAGGTAGAAGCTCAACATCTGTTTCCCAAGTCCCAGTCATGAATATCCTGTGCCATCCACATTCACCCGAGAAGTGAATTTCTACATAATCCATGACTTCAAAGCACTTGCTCATCTTTTCATTAGCCATGGAAATTAATTGAATCCTGCACTTAAATATCTTCAGTAGAGCCCTCTCTCAGTTATGTTAACTGTCCTATACTGTGATGCTGCAACACAGTTGTCATTTTCATTCTGAAATCTACCTAGCCTTCCTAAAATTAGTACGTATGCATTTGCAGAGTGCTACAATATTCCTACACCCATCCCTATTATGTTATGCTTTCAGACTCAGGGAGAAAGCAAAAGATCATACAAAAATAGTAAGGGAAGAATGAGGAAAGGAAATGGGATGCTGTAGTAGCTATCTCTTGTTTTCCTGAAAAATAAAAATAAAAAGTAGAGAAGTCTAGAATGTTTGTGAGACTCAAAGGAAAACTCCATAATGCCTTTTAATGTTTTCCCTGAGTCATCGTCCTTCCTTATTCTGTGGGTCAAGACATACCTCCAACCCCATTCTGACTTCTTCATTTACTCATCACCTCTGCCTCCCATTGTGTTTTAATAAAAATTTCAGCCTATTTTATTTAACTTCATCTATTTCAAAGACATAGAAGCAGCATCCAGGCTAAGCCAGAAAATCTTCAAAACAGTTCGTTAAATAAGTTCAATGAAGAAAGAAGAGAAAAAGCTTGTAAAAAGAATTACAAAGTGGCAAGGAAAATTACATTATTTTTTTTTTCCCCACAGCTAAGTAGCACGACAATTGCAATTGATAGAGCAAATTAAATTCTAAATGCACTGGTGATTTGATAGATATCATTTTCTGAGCATTACTGAAAAAATGCCTTCTTTGGGAAACAGTTAAGATCTGGAACAAGTGCTGTTGGTTCTGGAGCCTGATTCAATTATGCAAAGTTCATTAACGTAAAGTTAAGACAGAGCGGGGAGAAAAGGCATGGAACTTTTCTAAGATGTCACATGCCTTAAGAAAATCTGTCCTGACAAAAGTAGCAAAGCAATTCATTAGGAGGCTTGTTATAGATATAATGGGTAGCTGGTGACTTCAAAATGCAACTTCCCTCCTCACCCTTCTAAGGCCAGAAGACTGCACTGACTAGTTCTGTTCCTTCTGCTACCTAATTCTGAAAAATCAAAATGAAGCAGGGGAAATCAGAGAAAACCCAAAATGACCTAGAATGAAAGAGACCCAATGCATCTATTTTTCTGTCAGCTAGAAACCGATATCCAACAGCCACATAATAAAATGCCCTGAAATGATACACAAGTCCAAGTTTAGCTCTCTGCAAACACTGGTGGACTTTACAGTATCTACCATGTCACTCATCAACTAGTTGATCTTATCAGCACATTTGCAGTCTGAACATAGCAGCTGTCTCCACTTGTTTATTAGCAATTTCTATTTATGCATTAGAAACAGGTGGGCAAGCTCAGAGAGCTAACAAGTTTCTCTTTGATGTAGAGATGGACAAATCCTCTCATTAACAGAACAGCATTTTAAAAATCATTATGAGGTATTTTTAGTCCTATTTCATTTTAGTGTTGCTGTATAATTGCAGCTCATTAATCACAAATACTTGTTTCTAGAATCTGTCAGTTATCAACAACAAGTGTCAGCTTGTGGTGTCTACAAACTACTAGTTTCAACATACATGCTGTTCTTATTTTACTGGTATGAGATTGGCTGTGTCAGCCACGTAACAATGGATTCTGTTCTCCGATTAGAGAAATTATATTCATTTAATCAGGTCAGGCAGAAATCTGGCTAGACCCTCCCAGCAGAACCAGCTTACAGGTGGGAATTAGAAATAGCAGGTGTTCAGAATTACAGATACAAAAAGAGGAGAAAAACAAATGCACACTGTGTATTGCAAAAATCCCTCCTCACACACTAATGCTCCCAAGTAGATTTATATTAGGATCAGCACAAAGAAATGCCATTTGCTACATTTCACATAAGCATAGAACCCATTGCATACGTACGAGCAGAGTAGCTGAACAAACTATCTGCTTGCATCTCTGGCAAACGTGCAGTAAAGCTGCTCCATACAATCCAAACAACTCCAATCATTTGCAATACATGACTAGCTAGGTCAGCCTTTATCAGTCAAAAATGCACAGCTTGGAACATTAAAGCCAGAAATTGGAAAAATTGTTTTCCAGGAAGTTTTCAAAGCTTTGAGATATCAGGTGAATGACTTTTCTATTTTAAAGTGAGCTGCAATAGACAGTCTCTCCAAAACAGTCAGCCAAGATTTAAAAGCACTGAGAAACTTCCCAATTTAGAAGGATAAAGGTGAAAACAACATGAAAGTTATAATGCCACCCACACTGTTTCCCAACAGTCTGTTAGTTCTGTGTATTGTGGAAGGGTTTGCCTGTGCATGGCAGAAGCCTATCATTTTGTTAGAGGGAGAAATGCAAGATTCACAGGGTCATGGAAAAACATCCAAGAGTAGCAGGGTGCATTCTGGTTTTTGTCACAGCCTAGCAATGTTTTAACACAATCTACACAAGACTTGACTGTTTTCCCCTAAACTATCTGAGTTCCCAAACTAAAAAATGATGGTTTGCTAGAAGAGTGGCAGAGCTCACTTTTTGCCCCCTCTCCCCAGTCTTCTTATTCAGTATTAGTCAAGGCATAGTTTGTTCCCATGAGATCATCAGGCACCAGAAAGCAATGTGTATCTAGCTCAATCTGTGTATCAGCACAGCCTTTCTGTGCCAGGAAAGAAAAAAATCTTGAACCAGAGACAAAAACTGCTCTCTATGACACCAAGTGCAATTGCTTAGGTCTGACAGCAGCTGGTACACATATTACACTCTGTGAGCTTTCCAGCTACGGATCATTCTTTCACAAGGCCAACTTGCCAGCTGTCTTGCCCCTTACTCCCTGACTACAGCTTGCCTAATATTTATCAATGAGGAGGTAAAATCAAACAGAAAGGAGAATAACAGGTTACTAGGAGAGCCCAGCAGCTCACCTCCTCTTCTTAGAGGTATAATTCTTAACTGCCTTACAGAGAGCAAACAGGGCAGAAAAGACAGGATTTTTTTTTTTTTTTTAAAATCACACACAAACAATACTTCTACTGTTACAAAACTCCAAAATTCTTACCTTACAGCAGGTTTCCAAGCAAGAGGCCATAAGAACACTCTTATAGGCCTTTTATTCAAGGAGCAAGAGCGATCCACAAACTGCCACACCATCCACAACTTCAGCTCTACCATCCAGAAACAACTGAATTAGCACAAGTGTTGGGGAGCAAACCCAACTGCCTTCAGGCCAGCCCACTTTATACCCCGCATACCAGGTGCTCCATATCTTATAATTTATTAAAAACTAAAACCTGTGCAATAAGGCACATGATCAGTTGGGCATCACTGTGACCAGCTGGAAGAAACCCCTTTCTGACCTCTGCTTTTACCTTGAGGCACAAGCATTAACTCTTCACCTCTTAGTAAGCATACTGTTCGTAATGATATTCAGTCTCTGCAGTCAATCTGACCCTAAAATTATGTCCTCTCTCACAGAGCCCATCTCTGTCACATTGAGAACAGATTTAACTCAATTCAAATGCTTCTCTGGCTAATTTATACAGTACCACACTGACCTTTTAGCGTATGCCTCACGGGACCGCGTGCGACTGGAATTTATGGCCAGGCATGGAAAATGTGCAGCTCACTAAAATATGGGGCAGGTTTTTTCTGCCATGATTTGAAGTTGATAGCAGAAACCTAGTAGCACTTTAATACTTGTTCACCTTTTGAGAGAGTAAAAGCTGCCTGGGGGCTCTGCTGGGCTGTATTTCAATACCTTTACCAGATACACAGATTGGTCATTGGAAGCACAGCATCTGCAGATTTTTCCAAAGTGTTTCCACCTAAAAGAGAGAAGTTGAATTTTTTTTTTTCCCTTTCTACTAAGGCAAGATTTTACATAACCTATCACTTCTACGGAAGCTTGTAGCTCCACTGCAATGAGGCAGTGAGGTGTTGTGAGATAGGCATGTTCCAAGCAACTGGCTATAAATTTTCCAAGGAATATAAGAAGTATAGACAACCAAACCTTCTTCAGATTCATTCACAATTTTCAATGCCTTATAACAAAAATACAAGTAGTATCATGCTCCTGTGAGAAGGCACTTCTAAGGCACTTGACAAACCAATCAAAAATTAAAATAATTATTACTAAGATATGCGCTGGTTTAGATTTTCAAGATGTTTCATTCATTAGCATATCAGAAAAGGCTCTGATATTCTGAAAGACTGGAGCATAGCCAGTGCTAAGCACTACCCATGTTTTAACCCAAGTCCATACCAGCCAAGAACACATTGCTAACTTAAGTTCCAGAAAATGCTGTTGTTAATCAAAATATTTCTTCTCTGGAAAGGATATGCAAAGGTTTCAAGTCTCTTGGGACACAGATGAGATTGTTGAAATTCAAAGAAGGAAAGGTAACAGAAAAACTGTCAAAGAGAGAGCATGATATTCTGTAGCACTATCCCGTAAGAAGAGGAGGGCTTAGAACAAATCTCCAACTTTCAGAAGGAATGATATTAAAAAAAACAAAACAAAACAAAACAAAACGCAGAAAACTACACACAAATGAAGAACAGCCACTGCACTACAAATTATCTCACTTCAGATGGCTGTTCTGCTATCATGTTGCATAAAACAGAGGGTGGGAGAGAAAGAGAGATTACTCTAACATTTACTTTCTCCCTTTGCAAAAAACACTGTGGTTGCTGATGCTCCAAGGCACATTTAGCATCCTCATTCAGCATTTCCTGTGCATTGTTTGCTGTCTTGACTAATTTGATTCAATATATTAATATGCATTTTGACAAACTCACAGAAGGCTGACCATAGCGTCAAAGCTGTGCTAGCTGAGGCAGTTCCACCAAATGCTGGAATTCTAAGAGTGGCTGATACATCCTAAAAAATACTGGCCTTGGTCTGCACACAGTCATGCATCTGTCTCAAATTTCATGTTCCATTCAACCAGCTTCCACCTTTATGGCAGTAGACTGGATACTGAAATGGGAACATAGTTTTGCAGGAATTTGTCTGCTCTTTTTGCAATGGGCTGCCACGTCGTTGTGACTGGGATATCAGAAAGGAAAGAGAGAAAAGATGTTTGAAGTTGCAAGACAACCTTGAGAAATTTAGAGCACACACTATCAGTGTTGCATATCTGGGGATCATTACTTTGGCTTCAGGTGCTCGACAAACTACCTCTTCAAGCGGGGGGAAAAAAAAAAAATCATATTCTCTATTCTGTAATTATTTAGCACTATAGAATACACAACATTTTTATTCAGCCTTTCTTCACTACTGCATAAAAAAGAGGATCACTGTTTTCACAACAGCTGAATCTTCCTGTCACCAAAACCAAAGTGTTTGGTACAAAGCAAGAGAGGAACCAGCACCTCTGCCTGGCACCCTGGCAAATTAGGAGCAAATCTTCAATTCAAGGGAACACACAGATAAAAAAAGTCACTATTGCAGACATAAGAATAAAGCAAAAAATGTTTTTCTCCACAGTTTGCTATAATCATCATCTCATTCATTTTCCATACACACTGAAATCTGTTCACTTTTAACTATAATCACAAATAAGGAGCAGAGATAGAGAAGAGATGAAAGGAAAAAAGCAGAACAGGTTCTGCAAATGGAATATTTTAAAGAAATGTAATGGTAGTGGACTCTTTCTGCATAAGATTGCAATTTGGACCATGTTAAGTACCTAGATAGCTAGAAAAACAATCTACCTGAGATAACATCCTCTGTTCACATTCAGTGGAAATGCAGCCTAATAGGGGGGCCACCTGAGGAGCGGAGGCTTTTTTCAGTTCTTTGTTTCTTTCCTGAGACTTTCATCAATAGTATCAATGCTTCTTTCTTCTTGTATGAACCTTGCAGTGTAGAAATGCCATTATAAAAGCCTGTCGGTCCTTTTCACAGAAACCACTCAGCATCCAAACAAATATGGGAAACTGGATTGCTCTATATTTGGCACGCAGACATGACCTAAGGGTTCAACAGCATTGGCTGTGCTGTGTGCATGTGTGCTGGAGAACATATAGCGCACAATGACACTAGAAGAACAACAGATGTACTTGCCATTGTGAACTGTTTCCAACCAGTACAATGCCAGGTTAGCACTCCAACTGAATTGCTACAGGCAGTTCTTCTGGCTGCTTGGAAGATCATTACCAATCAAAACAGGTCGTTCTACCTCCCTATTTCAACATTATTAGATGAGAGCTTCCTTTAAAAAGTTCACTTTCCTTTGGGATGGGCTAACTCCAATAAGGTGTTGATCTAATTTGATCCCTGTTTCACTAGGACATATGTCATCTCCAGCTTTGAAAAAGTTATTCCAGAGAAGAGAGTTTGAGCTTTTCATAATTAACATGCAACACTGGTTGCCACTCAGGGAGCAGGCACAGTTATAATAACTTGGAGTCAATAATTCATAAACTATAATGCATTATTAATCAATTATCGAGGCCTGAATTACATTTAATGAGATTAAGCTGATTGGAGGACTAAGCTGTTTGAATCATATTGATTTAATCAATGTGCTTAATTAAACTGTGTACATTTTCCACATGATCATTATTTCCCAGTATCCTGCATAAGTGGCCTCTGCAATTCACATCCTCTGCTGCTCTTTGCTCAGGAGCTGCTCTTTGCTGCAAATTATATTTAAAGGTAAAGGGCTTGTTTCTTTCTGAGAAAATATCGAAGTTGCAAAACAACTATCTAAATAGCTTATACAAGAAAATTGAAAAATGTTTCTCTCAGCTACTACATCTTTTTTATTCTGTAGGTTTACGATGAGACCAAGTAAACACACCTCATTAGTCTCACTTTATCCCTCATTCTAGTTCTAGGAGCATCTGCAGATTCAGAGGTCACAAACATCCTGCCATACCTATCCCAAAAACATCACTCTTATAGAAACATGCTTAGACTCAGGTAGAAAGTGTGTTTCAACTCCCCAAAAGACTAATTTTAAGATAAGGAGATGTCATTATCCCTTTATGATAATATTCATAATGGTTTTCCCAGCCTTGCATAAAGAGAACATGTGATGACAGAAAAGCAACTCAAAGTGACAGCTATTACAGATGTAAATCCATTTGCTAGTGTCATATTTTGTGTGATTTCCCTCACCACACCACTGCTGCTAATTAGCTGGGACACTTAGGTTTAACTTTAAACCCCACAATTCAGCTCTATAATGCTACACACTGCTAAAAGGACACTCATCAGGTGTGCCGACTGGGGGAAATACTCATAACACACCGCATAATCCATATTCTTAATGGGAATCACAACAGTGCAACCAGCCGTGGAGAGAGCTTTGCAATTACTTTCTTTGTGATACCACAAACAATGACTGTCCCACCCCACTCTGCAGAGTGACACTGTTCTCAGCCGAGGGAGGATTAATCCCCATGGCAATATATGATGCTCATGTCTTTCAGCTGAAAATGCAGGAATTCTGGCAGTTTGGCAGCTGAAGATGTGCACTGCTGTACTACTCTAGTTTCATTGAAATCTTCATTCCTGTAAGGAATTCATTTGGGATTGTTGCAGTTATTCTTCTGTATTAGCTCTAACCAGAATGGCACTTACTCTATATCACTTCAGAGGTGTTCACCCCTTTCCTTTCTCTAGCTAAAGGTAAGAGCTAACCCACCCTAACTCAGTGCACAGCCAGGAAACACCTCCTGAGGAATGCTCATATGGAAGCTCAAAACAGCACAGCATAAACTGTCCTTTTCTGATCAGTCATTTTGCATTTGGTGGGTTTTTTCCCCCATCACTCTGTTAACATTAGCAACATATCGGTGTCCTCTACTTTCTTTACCAGAAGAGAATTTTATCATCGCATGTATATGAGCATTCAAATCTTTTACTTACACTTTGAAGAGTTAATCTGTCCATTTGCTCTGCCACTTACAACAGCATCCTGCAGCTTGCAGGGTCTAGTCAGCTGTCTGTCAGGGAGCTTAATAAGACACAGTTACATACTGTGCATTTGCATGCATAACACTGTGAATTAAGGGTTTGCAAACTACTGCTGAGTACACATACATGCTGTTAACACCGCCTTCACTGGGCTGAGTGCAACCAACCCAAGAAAATCAGAGCTCTGCAAGCACTTATTAACTTCATCAAGCTGGGAGTCAGCACCAAGATTAGAAGCTTTGTCATTCTCACTGTTTTGGCATTGATTTGAGAATGCTCTGAAACTTGCCAGGAATTGTTCTCCCCTCAAAAGTCCCTTTAACACTAATCAGGCACTGTCTAAGTCTAGATCCAACATAGTCAGGAACAAAGTCATCAAAGAATAAGTGTCTGCCCAACCATTCTTTCCTCTACACTCCTCAACTTCTTTCCTTTTCAAAGGCTTAGATGTAATGATTCAATATCCAAGGCAGGTGGAGTGTGCAGGCTCACCACACATACAAGCTTACAGAAAACTGTCCTTTTTTTTTTTTCTTTTTTTTTTTTTTTTTGGGGGGGGGGGGGGGGGGGGCAGGGTTGGAGTGTGTGGTGGTTTTGTTTGATTTGTTGGGTTTGGTTAGTTTTTTTTGAATAATCCTGAGAACAGCTACAGTCTTCTGAGGAAAAGCTCTGTGTATAGTATGGAAGGACAAATCTGCAGAGTCTAACTCTTTGGAAGAAGGAATAAGGAGGAGGGAAAGAAGAACACGGTAAAGACAGAGGAGACAAAAACCAGCCCTTTCATCTCATCGTCTAAACTAATGTCTTTATGACAAGCTTATGGGGGATTTTACAGTTAGAATTAGTAGCAAAGACATCCTTCCTTGATCAATGCTCAGTCTTCATATGATGACAGGACGGGCAAGTTTAAAACAAAACAAAAAACATGAAAGACCCTCCCAGTTTCTCTTTGTATAAGTCTATGGAGCTGCAAAGCCCAGCAGGGACCACTGACGGGACTCAGACTTTCTGTTGCAGTCTTCAGGCACCCACAGAAATTGACCAAGTGTAAATGGAAGTTGGGCTGTTTAACTGTGCTGTGACATGATCGCGATGCAAAGCACAAGGAGCCAGAGAGTTCCTAGCTCATTTCTTTTTTTCTTCATACCAGTTTCAGAACTGAGCATTTAATAAAAATTATTCAAGTATGCAACCGTCGCATAGAGGAGAGACAGAAAGAGAGGAAGGAGAAAGGAGCCTAGAGTGACTATCAAAGACTCACATAAACAAGGCATAATGAAGGAAAACAGCAGCCTATTTTTCTTCCTTTCACTACACAGTCAATGTGCAGTTCCTGCGAGCGTGCATGGCTTGTGCTTCCTATTAACAAGGTGCACGTTAATAAATTTAACTCAGACAAATTTAACCATCCTAGGGCCACATTAATCAAAAGCCTGACAAGACCAATCTGAAAGAGTTGAGCAAGGAAAATAAAGCATTGCTGACAGAGGATGCCATGCCCTTGTTGTCCCTGGGCCACTCCCTCTCTATCAGCACCTCCAGTACCACAGTAACTTCTGCCCACTGCATTCCTACTGGGGTGATCACACTGTCCTCCCAATACTCCTCACCCACCCATCAGTGATGTTCCACAATCCCCATGTGTCTGTACAAGAGAAGGATTTAAGTATTAATTATTTTATTTATTAAGCATTTCAGTATGGTTATCTGCAACAGCTATGAAGTCCTGGTGAGCTTTGTGTTTTCATTTCGGCACCGGCATTACTGAAAAGAACCTCTCAAGGTGCAGATTAACAAATGTACAAAGGAGAAATAACAAATTTGATAGAAAAGCAAAATGAGTGTAGCTCGTAAGAACTACGAATTGGCCAGAACCAATGAACAAGGTCTATCAATTTTTATTTATTACCCATGTGCCAAGTTCCCCAGTGCTGGAGCTCCACATCACTTCTCAAGCTGAAATATCTATGCATGGAGACTGTAGAAACCAGTGGGAGTTATTACTAGGAAAACCTTCACCCTTTGGTCCCTTCATATTTAACTCCAGGTGGTTGCTTTTGAGTTATGTTTTTAGCATAGAAAATGTTTACAAACAGGTCCTTCCATCAGCCAAACTACTTCACAGAAGGGCATGTCATACACGATGAGGAAACAGAGAAGTAACTGTTGATCAAAGCCACACAAAACAGCACAAATTAGGTTGAGTGCATCCCCAAAAGCCATAATTAACCAAGCTGCTTAAACAAAATAAACACATAACGTGATTATTCAGATTTGCCTAGAGGCAACCCCACAGCATAAAACATGGTGTGCCGCCTTGCTGTTCTTCCACTTGATAAAACAACAAATATGTTCATCACCTAAGAGCATTGGTGTTTACTTTTATAGTCTTGGAAACTTGAAAGAAACTGTGTTGCTTTGCCTCAACACTGTTTCTCCCAAACAATTTCTATTTCAGTTCAGACAAATGGATTTTCTACATATTGTGTTTTGACTGAGTTCAATTGGTTCATGGATAGATCTAGGAAGTCCTCAATCTTGTTGCACTGCAAAGCTTCAGAGGAACAGTTGTTTAGTGACACATGATTTCATGGCATTTTGGTCAGAACTGCAAGCTCCCACTGAATTCACATAAGATCAGAAAGCAGGGGATATTTCTTTCACTGAAAAATAGAGGACTTCAGCCACACAATTGGGATTTGAACCCAGAGGCTGAATATTACAACAGCCTGAAGCATTCAAAACATGTATCTGTCCAAACTGTTCATAGATCCTTTATGAATTTTTCAGTAAATCTGTGCTGAATAAGTAAGCTGAGCCTTGCCTTCACAGACAGGTTTATGACATTTGGAAACCTGCCAGACTCTCTTTTAACACTACAAAATGCATTCTGATACACTCTAAGAATACAATGCTCCAGAAAATGGAAATGTCTCCTAGTATTGTCACATTTATATCATGATACTCCCTAAAAGCAGCGTGACTCTTGAGGTATTATTGCGCTGGTCAGTACTATGTTGCCGTTTCCTAACGATCCTCATTTCAGCATCTGTGCCTCTGAATTGTCTTGAATATAGGCTGTAAGTCCTGCATACACATATGCCAGCCATTCTCCCATGCTGTACCACACCTGGCGCAGTCAGGTTTCAGTCCAGGGTTAGCCCCAAGGACTGTGGATGATATATAGTCTAGCGTATTATTAGTATATGTGATTATGTTTCCCTCTTGTGTTTGGTACCAAAGGTAAAATCATCCTTAATCGTTCCTGCTTTAGCTCCATTGGTACAGGACTGTGATTTTCTTCCAGAGTTTTTAATCCTGATCACTGTATCTGCATGACTGAAGACCTGGGCATGTTGTGGAGTGTGTCAGAAAGCAAGAATACTGTTTTACAAAAATACTAGAGATATTAAAATTGGTTTGGTTTTTTCTGTTTGTTGTTTTCTTTTTTTTTTTTTTTTGCTTTCCTATGACAAAACACTCCTTTGAAGAAGTCCTTTCAAAGCCAAAGACACTTAAATTCAGTGTTTAAGTGTCAGCACATTTACTCAACATGTGACTAACCCACTCCAAGACCTTGTTTTGATAGATCCAAATATTAGCTTAGCTTTTGCTTTGTATCTGCATTGGAAAGTCATATTCCCTTGGACAGAAAAACCTTGTTCACTGCATGTCTCTTCTGGATGCTCCAACCCTCAAATACAATATTCCAATTTAACTTTCTTCCAGCTTCCAGTTGCCCTATTAAGACCTGCCATGAGGTTTAGAAATCGCTGTCAACTGTCAACAGTTAACACCTAACCAGATGCAATGTGCCAAAGGCTTCTTTATATAATCAACTTCCCCCCACCACAACTCCTACCCACTGTTTTTCTGTTCTATATCACCATTATTATGAAACAAAAGTGCTTAAGGGCAGGAATTACCTCTCCACATCAGGTATGGACAGCACCCATCACAGCCAAACCCCCTAATCATGTGTTGTATGTGCTACTGTAGTGTAAAAAATACTAATAATGGCAACACCAACGATCCCATTGTCTCTGACACTGCCTCCAGTATCCACCATTAAAGCTGTGAACGTGCATGCACCTTACAAATTCCCATGTAGCCTGTACTTGGCAATTTTGCTTTAATAATTCAACCTAGAAAAGCACATTCATGTTCAGAAACTTGCTAATTCAGGGTAAATGCTCAATTTATAATAAAATTATTGTAATAAAAAAGGATGAGCTCAGGATGATTACACTATAATGTCAGCATAACTGCAGTCATTGTACTCTAATCCTGAACCAGGAAAGCTGGCAATAATTTTCACCAACTCTGATATTTGAGATTCCTTTTAGTTTATTCATGTGGCATGGACATTATGAGGAGTCCTACTCACGTATCACCACATACCCTTGAAAGGACAATTCTGCAATGGAAATGTGGTTCATATCACAGAATCCCTTTGAATACTTCCAACCTAATAACTCAGGGAGATTATATATATTTGCTTAACATCTCAAAAGATCTGAAGACAATTCAAATTTCCACACTCCCTTAAAGTTCTCAACCTGTGCTATAGATGTGTGAAGAGCAGAGATAAAAAATCAGTTTATGCCTTGTTACTAACTCAGAATGTAAGGACCTACATTGTGTCCAGATGGATCTACCAGGCACATTGGAAAAGCTGGAATTTGATCAGAAAAATTCAATAATTTAATTGCTGTCCACAGCTGGGAATGATTGATTTCTTACTTCCCCTGCCCAAAGTTTGAGACCTCAAAATAAATAAAAAATTTCCATTTGGAACATCAACAAAAAAAAATTCCAATTTCTCGTTAAACTGGTTATTTGAACAGAGTTTCTTGCTGTTGGTGATATTTGATATCAAACTTTGTAATTGTTTCAGATTGTTAAAGAAACACTTGAAGTATAAAGTGTTTAAATGTATAAAATGGTGTCAGCTCTCCTTCCTTCCCTTTGTAAATTTGTAATTTTAAAAAGTGTTGTAACTGGCTATTCTTCATTTTGAGATTTCTTTTTCCAAAGTGAGAAAGGCAAGAAAATCAACATATGCACAAAACAGGTTGTCATTGCCACTGCTGACATGACTGCAAGTCGCCAGCATCTTTTTTAATGCTTCATTTGGCTACTTACAGAATTGCTCCAAGTCCTCTCCTTTTTTAGAGTCTGGCATGGCAGTGATCGTGAGCAATGGGCACGGATTTCCTCCTAACGTCTGGCAGAGTGTCTGCTGCCTCCAGTAAACCTTCTTGGGGTTCCTGTTTTGTTCCAGGATGTCAAGATGAGACTGAGAAAAAAAGCAAGGAAGCAGATTTATAAATGAGTTCATGATCTATAAAAATTGATTTTATTCCACTAGCTGTGTATTATTATTGGTACTAATGTCATCTCTTGCTAAATTCCCAGCTTCTCTCTTCTGACAGTTAATACCATCACCTTTTACTTCCCACGAATATGCACAAGCCATTCAGAATACAATCCAGTTCACTGAAGTTGCACTGAAGAATGATACTCATATCTTGTCTACCTGCATATCTACCTGTACATCATATCTACCTGCACAGTTCCTAGGTGCTTTTCTTATTACCATAAAGGAATTTCTATGCATACATGAAGTCTGAAAGAGAACTTCCTGCTCCTTATATTTTAATAGGGACTGTGTAGAAATGTGCAAAAACTCATCGTCTTTGAGTGTTTATAGACCCGACTGGTTAGCTGTCAAGCACATGCCAGTGAAACTCAGAAACAACTCCACACCAGAGGCAGCCAAGACTTTTACATTGAAATAACATTCTGTACAATCAGTAATGGGAAATTTGAAGAGTGTATTTCCAAGAGATATTTAAAAAGGAGATTTTCTTCACCCGTCCCCACAAAGTTTATGGGAGTTTTAAACAATTCTTAAGTCCAACAGCTTCTGAAGAAATTTGAGAAAACGAATTGGCAGCTTAAAAATAAAATGGATTTTTGGAACAAATTCTGATTGCCTCATTAGACACAGCCATGTGCCACCCACACACCAGATGACGTGTAGTTCTCTCTGTTTACATTGCAATTTCAAGTGGCAAGATTAGTGTAAGTAATCCCATTGCAGGGTGTTGCCAAGCATCGTGGAACACCAGTTGTCTCTCATTTAGTAGAAAAAGTATGCACGCTCGTCCTAACAGCATTTTAACCAAAACACACCAATTCACTGAAAAACCCTGACATGGTAACTCTTTGTCCTTATAAATCAGGGCTAAATTTTAAAAAATGTTTATGGGATAAGATGTTCCTGCTTCTCACACCTTGAAGCTCACTGTCTTTCAAGCTGCTTTTGCAGTATCCATTTGAGTGCAAACACAGAACTGAAATTTATAGTTATCTATGTCATAAAACAATTAACATACTGTTCTATAAAGTAAATTCAATTATTAGACACATCTAACAACCCCACATAGATACAGAGAACTCAATATAATAATTTACTTATGTTCCTGGTACCCAGTGAAACTTAATTGGATGTAGCTGCTACAGAGATTTCAGCTAGATATCAAAACAATTAACACTGTGATGTAAAAACAGATAAATTACTGTTCATAAAATAAATGCAATTACTAACGGACAAAAAGTAATGAACTGCAGAGTGCATCCATTTCAAATAGGATTCTGCAATGTGTTTCCTGTAAATATGCCTGTAACTATTAAATATATATGATATTTTAAAACATTCTCAAATTACTAACTCCACATACAAGTTTATCTTCTTCCCCAAAGCACTATGTATTTAACTGAGCCCTTGGGTTCATAATCACTTTTAATATATTCCCGATATGTAAAATCAACATACTTCACCACTGGACAAATGCTTTAAAATGAAATCTACTGGCACACAAATGTGATTTAGTTTATTTATTGTGGAAATTAAAGTAACATGGAAAAGTGTAAATTGCATCATGTGACTTTTAAATTAGTCCAAGCAAAAAAGCCTTTTAGAATTATTAGAGGCAACAGTTTTGCTTTGGCTAAAGAGCTGGGCATGACAATCTGTCAATCTTTTCCACCCATAATTCCCATTTACCAAACTTTATGGTCCTTACTGAGTCTGAGTTCATTTAAACTTTTCCTGGGGCAAAACTCCCTTTAACTTCAGTGAGCATTTTATCTGAAGAGGCAGTGAAATACTTCAAGACTTGGAATAAAGACCCTGCAAGTCTAGGAATAACATCTTTTTCAACTCTATTCTATATTTTCAGTAACAGATGAGATATTCAGGGATTCCCAGAGCGTACAAACTCTCAAAGCCTCTCTTGCTTTTGTGCTAGCAGAAGATAGAAATCAATAACAGTAAAATAATGATGAGGCTCTACATTTCAGTATTAAAGTATGGTGGTGAATAACTCCACCCAATTCTTCAGTATTGTATTTGTTTTTTCCCCTGCAACTGTAGTATATACGTGCCTTCAAGGCTATAGGTGAGACTGAACTACTGCAGTGTACTCTCTTCCTCACTGATTTTTGAGGAGTAACTGGTACCCACAAGCCTAATGAGAAGTGAACTGGAAGGTGTAGTCTGGACTTTGAAGGCTTGACTGGCCCTTTCCCCCATATTAGAAACATTTTCTTTGAACATCTATAATGAGATGCAAATAAGTTGACAAGAGACTATTATTTGAGCGTGAATTAATCTAAGCCTAACTACGCTGGCATGCCAAGGAGCATGGCTAGTAAGTAGGAGAGGACATTGTCTCCCTTGAAAGCATAGCCTGATAATGGCAAATTGATAGCATTGCAAAAAAACCCCAAAATAAAACAAACAACAACAATAAAAAAACCCCACCAGAGTGAGCCCAAACTTCACCAACCCACACCAGCATTTATTGCCCAGAAAAAGTGCTGACAGTGGAAACTAGGGGGAGAAGGAAGGGGAACTAATCTACTGGAACTGTATGTCTTCTTTTTCAGTAACATCTTTCTCATCGTTAACAACAAAGCAAAGCTACTCCCAGAACTACTGATGTCTTTTCTTTTATCCTACCCTACCTTCCTTTCAAACACTGGGCTCTTCTACATTAATCATAGAGAAAGTACAATGGATGCATTTCCCAGAAAATTCCCTTACCATCCACCCCTGGCCAGAAAACACTGTAGAAAAATTCTTCCCCAGGAAGCAAACTTAGTATAACTGAATAATACAATTTACACCTTGGACTTGTTTTTTTTTTTTGAGTTTCTGTACTGACAGCAGTGGTGGAGGTGTCACAAATGCCTGCTGACACTCCAATTGGCACAGAGGAAACAGCTGACAAAGCACTCACATGAGGTCCAGCACTCTGGTATTGCTGGATGCAGCTCTGAACGCTGAGCTGTTACCTTCTGTCAGAGGAGGAGCTGGCAGCTTGCACTTCTGACTTGTCATTATCTTTAGCCCCCTGCTTCTCACCCCAAGCAACGGAGGTTGTTTCTCAGCCCAAGCAACGGAGATGTCTTTTGTTTGCATTATCTTCTGACTGGTAAAAGCACTAATGGTTTGCACCCCAGCTTATCCCATACAGAAATTTCTCTACACTATCTCAAAATCTCATACCCAAGGCAGCTCCAAACTGTCAGGCCCATTAGCTTATCTAGGTAGACACATCAATATTACCATCATTGTGGAGTAAGTGTAGGGGTAATGGTAGGCTAGATAGCAGACATCATCTTTGTGAGGGAACTTGATGCTGAAGGTGAGCGTGTAGTAGCATTTTCCTCTCATGCCTCCTCCTGCACCTGCACTGCAGCGGTAATGGTTTCTGGAGAAAGAGGGAAGTAGATGGTTATCGCTTAGAGATGCACATTTGGAGCAGCGATGAAAGAACTAAGCATTCAGAGAAATGTCTACTCTGAATGAGCTTTCATCTCATGCTGTAGGTGGGCTCCAAACTCAACCAGTCATTTTACCAAGACTAGGAAAGCCCCATACAAGTACAATCAATCCAGTGCCAGCATTGAACAGGTAAAAAGATATAGCACAGTGCTAAACAGCATCCACTAACACAGCAGCACACCTGCAGGTGTATGAAAGAAGGAACATTAGAGAAACCGTGGCTCCACTAGACAGAGATGCTAAAGGATCACGATGCTCAGTACCACTGACTGAGGTGGCCCACCAGGTTCAAGAGTGTCTTGGGATTTACACAGTTCACAAAGACCAGCAAGGAGTTAAGAGGCAGAACTGTATGTGGTAGTACTAGGCTCAGTCAGTCATAGAATCATAGAATGGTTAGGATTAGAAGGGACCTTAAAGATCATCTAGTTCCAACCCCCCTGCCATCAGCAGGGACATCTTCCACTAGATCAGGTTGCTCAAAGCCTCATCCAGCCCAGCCTTAAAAACTTCCAGGGAGGGGGCATCCACAACTTCCTTGGACAACCTGTTCCAGTGTCTCACCACCCTCACAGTGAAGAATTTCTTCCTAATATCTAATCTAAATCTCCCCTCTTTCAGCTTAAACCCATTTCCCCTTGTTTTGTCATTAATTGCCCTTATGAAAAGTCTGAGGGACAGGAGCACTCTCATGGGAAAATAAGTTTGTTTCATTTTGTGAAGGTACAAATAAGGAGCCAACTAATACTAGTTCATATAGCACAGACCAGACATTTAAACTGATGCATTCAGCTAACACTGCTGTATTGCTTCCAACATCCTAATTACCTTGCGCAGGGATGCAGGTACCTATTCACAGCCCTGTGAAAATATTCTGTGAAAGCCTGGAGATTTAGAAAAATATTATTATGCTACCAAACCAACCATTCAGTTCCACCACAGGAGAAAAAGGGATATTCCAGGGATTAAAAAAAAAAAACAAACAAAACAAAACAAAAAAAACCCCCATAAAATTAAAAATAGGACATATATAAAAATATTTGAAATATCATCAAAGGCTCTTTCCTGAGTAGGAAGAGGAGAGTGAGTTTGGGTAGATACTGCAGACAGAGGAACAGAGGAGAAGCAACCTCATACAAGTTTGCAGGATGTAAGCTACACAAAAAATCCTCATTTGGACTCCTCCTTTGCAAAGACTTAAATCTCTCTCTATCAGGGAGCAGCAAGGACCAGTTGCGGCCTAAAAGATGAGGAGCTGAGCTTGATGTAGAAGTTAGCAGAGCAGGGGCCTCGCCAGCCAGGGTCCCCTCCCACAGCACCTAGGCTAGGGAGGGCAAACAGGTTCAACCAGGCATCCAGATCATCAGACATGTTGGTGGTGATGAGGAAGGTCTAGGGTCAAGCCAGGAGGTCTATCCATGGGTCAGGATCCAGATCACCAGAGTTCACAGCAAAACATAGACACAGCAGTGACTGAGCTGGAGCCTCACTGCAAAGGAGCTCAGATAGGGACTGAGTGGCCAGGACAGCAGAGCTCCCGGGCAGAGGATGTAGACAGGGGCCCTGGGTGAGGCTGCTCAGGGTCATCGAGGTCTACTAGTGTACTCAGGACCCTGCCACTCCCTTTGTTAAAACTACAAAATCTTAAAGTAAGCTTCTCAGACTAGTCCCAGGACCAGATCTCTTGCAGGAGATGTACTCTAATAGAGAGATTACTTTAGACTGAGTAAGAAAGTTTTCTTTCGGCAGAGATGAAGAGACAATTCATGCACTTTAGGGAAAAGCCTCACAGCAAATTGCATCCATAAATACATTTCAAACTATATTTTTCCCCACATTGCACCAATTATGCTGTTGCCGAACCTTCTGATTCTGAAGGACTGTGAGGTTTCTTTGACAAATGTTATCACTAATGTTGCATTAAAATGCAAAATAGAAGAGGCAACCAAAAGATGCAATTTCAGCTCCTGAAATTTACAATACTAGTTTATTTTGCTGCTGTTCATTTTTATTCAAAGGGATGGAGAGAAAAGATAATTATTCTTGTCAAATTCTCCAAAATAATCAGCTCTTTTTCATAAAGAAGACACAACACAATGCTGCTGAGTTTTCACTTGAATTTAATAGTTAGAAACACATAAGGTGAGTGATACTGACAGGATCAATAGTACAGGAACACTGAGTCACAGTGGCAAACTCAAAAGCCTATGATTTTATTCTCAGCTGAACCCTTCACCCCAATATTTCTTTTGCAAATAAACCACCTTAATATTGGACAAAGATACTCAGAGGAAAAAGAAAAATGCAAGGAAACCACAAATATGGAAACATCTACTTAGCTGTTATATATTTATTTAAGTGGATCCAGTATTTAAGTATTTTTTTTCCTTTTTTGAAGTCAGGACAATGAGATTTAATCTAGTTCCTGTTAATTTTGACAGTGAAGGGTAATTAAGAACCATTTCTTGCATAGTGCACAAGGAAAGTACTCACCTCCATAGCCTCTATTATATTAAGTGTCACTTGGATGGTTAGATGACCTTATTCATAAAGAACTGTCATAAAGTGCTGAGATCTTTTGAGTCCTCCCATCCAAATTCCCATCTGTAGTCAGAGGTGTGGGAGGAAGCAGGTCTTTGTGGACAGATGCTGCCTAAATATCTTATCTACACAATGGGGAAAGTATTCCCACCTGTCCCTAATGCTCCAATAAAGGCTTCTCCCTCTATAGTCTGTAATTTTGCAGTCAAAAATATCTCTCTTGTTTAAAACTTCTCTTAACCCAGAGGTTTTGCAACACCAGGCACTTCTGACCTTGATGCTGTTCTGGTAGTCAATGTTTCTTACACCTGACAGTGCTCAGATTCATGATCCTGAGGGTACCTATGCACAGCACTCTCACTGAACTGCTTAGTAGCACATTTCGTTCTGGTTTTGAGCACCTCTGCAGTTCCAGCAAACTGACTGCCCAGGACAGATATATCCAGACTTCTGAACCACTTCTTGACACCTGCTTTCATCTATGGCAAACTATCTGGTAGTAACAGGAAGTTCACAAACAGCTTTGTGAGGCTTCAATATTCTTCACTCATATTAAAAAGAAAAACCACCCGTGTGTAAGCAGTGTAAATAATCATGTATTCCTACTGCATATAATCTGGTCTCCTCACAATCCATCAAACAATGCAGCAGCTCTGAATCTTTTTAAAATAAACAAAGAAACAAAAATTAATAGCATTTTTTTTCCTTGCCTCCCTCTCCTCCTACTGCTGCTGTCACCCCAAGCTGGCTTCATTGCCTCCTTGTTCCTCCATCAGGCTGATAGTTTTTCTTCCTCACCCCTTTTTCATCTCAATACTCTACCATACCAGCATGAATCCCAAATTAACAAGCAAAGAAAAAGAAAAGAAGAAAAGAACCTAACAACATCAGGTCCTGACTACCTTATTTGTGTTGTCTTTCAAAAAATGTTCACAAAGTCTCATGCTATCTAGAACCTAATATGCAGATTATTGGAAAGAAAATAAGAAACCAAAGTGTGGGATTTTTAATCAGCATGCAAGCTGTATCACAGTGCCTTTCAGTCATTTTGTAATAGTTAAATAATTTTGCTTGCTGTTCTGCAGAAATGATGTACAGGTAGCATATTTCTAGCATAGCTGTGATGAAAAGTTAATTAATAATAATTATAATACTACTTACCACTTAGTCTGCACAGTAATTTTTTGAGCTTAAAAGACCTCTGCAATCATCAACTAATTAAAATTTGCTTGCCATTTATCTACTCCCATTCTTTGGGTGACAGATAAGTGACTTTCATTTTCCATCCTTTATAGGTGGGGAAACTGAGACACAGACAGGTGAAGCCACTTGGCCAAAGATACAGGCAGGTCAGTAAAGGAGTTGGACTGTAACTTCAGGAATTCAAAAGCACTATGCAGTACTTAGAATTCCTGTCTGCAGCATTTACTACAGTACAGAGCACTAGTAGGTGATGGAATGTGGTATTGTAGCAGCTTAGAATCAAATGACAAAAGAAAATATTAATATCTCAGATTTCCAGGCCATTTCAAAACTGAATCCAAACAGAAAGTAAACTATTTATCACTTCTAATCTGCTGATGCATTCCCTTTGTCCAACACTTTTCTATCACCTGGAGTCTGGTGTCTTTGTTTTACATGCCCTGACCTTCTTACATCTCTAAAAAAGCAGTATTTAACAATTTGTGAGGCATGGCTGTGATTTTGGAGTCTGCCACATTGGAAACTGCAAAATGCACCACACAACTTCCCTTTCAAGGGTAAAATCCATGTTCAGGCATCTTTATTGACAAGATTGCAGGCAGAGTCCTAGTCGAAGTAGAATATTCCCACAGCTATCTTACTGTTAAGGTCTTCAGACATATTGTAAAGGTCAGGTGCTCTCAGACTGACACTGTTGTCTCAGCCCCCTCTCGTAGAGATCTTTAAAACCAAGAGGTGGCCTGCTATTGCTATGATCATATAATGTGACTATAAAGATGCTGAAGAGAAAAGTAAATACTTATTTCTGAAACTGCTGTGATCACCAAACAACAAAGTCTTTAGTGGTGATCTGAGAACAAAACACTCCATGTACCTCATTACTATCTGTGAACTAACCATTGTCTGGAAAAGCTGGAGGTTAGATAATATGCTTAGAAGGAGCAGTGAAACCAAAGGCACAAGCACATTGTCACCAATTCAGCATGCTGCCATTGTTCCTTAAATAATTTGCTGGAAAGGAATATTTTTCAGCACATAAAAGCTGACGAGACAGTAAGTAAATTAGATGATCTTATAGTAACTGCAACTCTGTTTATCATGGGTGTATCACTTCAGAGAGGCAATAAAATAGAGCAGAAGTGTCACGCAGCTTCCTTTTGACAAGAGCACTGCTAATAGTCTCCATAACATAAAATCTCCCATGAGACATATGGGAAAGGTACTCAATGACAGAGCTGTGCCACAGCATTCATCTCTATGAGTGAACTGTCCCATCCTCAGTGAAGATGAATGTCTGCAGAGATCAGCTAACGTGCACCACCCAGACACCTTGCGAATGTGCCTTTCCTCCCACTGTCCTTCAGCTCAGAGGTTGCTCTCAGTAAACGCCCTGCTGCAAAAGCAATTAAGGGCATCTTTGAGTTCCTCCTTATTTTGGTAAGTATATTACTCTTTTGACACGTTTATCAAAAACTCCTGGTAAAAGTAATTAGATGAGATATCTTTCAAAATGTGCCAGTCCCACCCCAAGATCCCTGTCAGGGTGAAGGGAAATGAAGCAAGCTCTTTCCCCAAAACACAAGCAGTATGATAGCTCTGTATCAATCCTATCACCTCCTATTCTGAGCCAAAGTCTGAGCAACCCCAAATATACTTTCTTCACATTTCCTCCCACATACAAGTTCTCATGATTGGGAATCTCTTCTATCATCACTGAAACAAAAAGATTAAAGTCTCAGTAGAGGTGAAAGTGCATATATGTGTAGGTGCATTCCCGTATATACAGAATTGTGTAACCCTGGAATAAACTAATTAAAACAGACAACAAGTAGTTATCCTAGGTGAATATGTTGACATATAATTCAATGTACAGGTAGAAAACAGAATATTCCAAATCAATATAACTCCATTCTCTCACACAGTCTGAACAAGAATCTGATTACAAGCTTAATTGTACAATCATGGCTTAATCTCAGAAGTCAACTGCTGTTTAATCACTGCACAATAACTGCCTTGTTAATGACATGAGAAGCCATTGCTATGGTAATCAGCGTGTAAAGTTTACCCAAGTAGAAGCCCATACTCACAGAAGACAGAGGTTACAGGCATGCAAAGGGAAGCCACTGCACCACAGTACGTTTGCTCTTGAGGTAAAGGTTAGGTGAATAGAGGTTAGTGAAGAGCACTTGGAACAAAATAAAACAGCTACTCAAATTACTACAGATAGGATGCCAGGTTGAGAGAGGATAGTCTGAGCCCTCAGCACCACCCCACCCTCCCAAAAGGAAATCAACAAAATAAAAGAAAAGAAAAAGAAAGAAAGATAAGAGAGATTACAACAGATATTACAGATATTTAGGATGACTTGGAATTTTTTTTGTACCAACACAAGTTTGAGGCTCTGCTACTTCTGCAAGGCAGCCCACTGTCATTGTTAGGGTTTATTATCTCATAAAATCCACACGCGAACATAGGCACCTATGAACCTAACAACAAAATTGTGAACTACAACACAAATACAAGTTCTTCCAAAGAGAAAGCCCATCAGTTTCTAAAATCAGCCTCAGCACATGAGTTCATGAAGAAAGGAGTACCATTGAGAATACTAGAAAAGTTCAGCTCTGTCCTGAGAGCACTACTTACCATGCCAGACATTATCATTATTGTTAATTGTGTTAACAACTTTTGTTTTCCTACGTTTCCCTGCCCATCTACAGTCATTGGGCAGTCTAAGCCATGTGCTTCAACTGCAAGGTTGGGGCAAGGACCAGACTTTTGTTTTGTTTACACAGTGCCTAATGCAATACCCACAGAATCCTGAGACACTGAGACATTTTGTTGATGCAAATTGGTGACTAGGAATCATGATAGAAAAATATAATTAGAAGAATTAAAAAGAAAAAAAGAGAAAACTTCTCACTCAAGAATTCTCAGCCCCAGCTTTCAGGTCATAGCAGGTAAGACCAGGATAAAATTAACACCAAATGCTGCAATATTTGGCTACAAAGTATGTGAACTTCACCCTTAATTTGCTACTAGTTCATCTTCAACATATGACCTCTTTTTTTCCTCTTCCTGCTTGCACCACCCCAGGCTGCATCATTCCCAGACATCCCGCTCAGGTGCTCAATCAAATGCACTTATTCACACAACTCATTTTCTTGTTCTATTTTGTCCCCCAGACTTCAACTTTGCACAGATTTTCTAGTCCAAAACATGCCAATTATCCTAGTCCTGAAAATCCTTTAAATCATCATCTTTAAAATAATTAATAAGCGTTCTGGATAGCATTTTGGAAGCCCTGAGGAAGTAAAGCAGGGTTCATTCAACTTACTGAAGCCCCAAGCTCTGCACTTGTCTTCTTTGACTGTAATAACCAGAATGAAGCAGGGATCAGTTTTCTGCATGAAAATGAGATACCTGGGTGAGAATGTTTCTCACATGAGTCAAGCTCCAGCCGAGATAGAAGTTAAAGATTAGTGATCTAGTGTTTTTCTTCTGAGGTGCTGACACACTGCAGAAACAGCCTGGAATAGGGAACTTGCATAAATATCAGCCCTGAGCTTGTCAAAATTCCTTTACATCACTGTTGCCTGGCCCCAGTAGAAAGATAAAAGTTCCTGTATGACAGTGAGTAAGGCTAATCCCTACTGCTTCTGCTGTCAGGACAAGGTCTATAAACAGTGCCATGGTGCCATTAAGTGTGGTTCACAGAGCAGTTTGTCTTCTAGGATTTAAGTTCTGTCTTTGCAGAGAAGGGAAGCTGCTGAAGATACTAAGGTATAGAGAGAGAGTCACAAACGAATGTGTATTTGTATATGTCTCATTCTACCTATATATATAGGTGTACATAGTGTGTGTGCATATATATATACACACACACACACACACACACATCCCTCTATGTATATGTAAACCCTTTTTTAGCTCCTCAGCTCTAATGTCTCTTAGAACAGTTGATGTATGCAAAAGAAAAACAATGAATCCATCCAGATAATTTCTTCCTGGACAGGGGAAAAAGCCAACTAGACTACTTTTGTGGGTTAAGATTCCTTGTATTCCTGACTGCATCAGCAATGTTTGAGCATCTTCCATACCCCTTCCTCCTGGGGAAGTGAATTCTGCTCATATACTGTTTCTCCCCAGATATCTAATACAGACATCTCACTTGTAGCTGTTTTCTGAAGCTGGAAACACATAACACATTGAACTAGCACCAGTTTGAAATAGGTGGCATTGGTGACCAAAGGTTAACAACGTCAATACTGTTAACAGGAGGGGAACAGAGGGGAAAGGAAGCTACACATTTTTCACCAAAAATGCACTTACTTGTAGTAGCAGATATCATGGCCTGCCCGAAGCCAGCAAGGCCGGCCCTGCAGAGCTTCCTTCACTGAATACAGGACCAGCTGCATGCCTACATAAAACAAAAGAGATTCAAGTGACATTACTTCCATGGCTAGAAGAATCAGGGATGGGGAAGAAAAGACTAAACAAGAAGTATTGGGTTTTTTTATCTGTGCTCTCTCTGCAGATAGTTTATGTAAAGTAAATATATTTCCCCAAACCCCATGCTTTGTTCTGATATAGCCATGTCTGTACAAAAAGCACCTCCAGAAATGAGCTGAATGGAGTTTGTTAGAAAACAAATTATCTGCCTGGCCTTTGCAAAGAGGACTTCAAGCTGCTCTGTTTACAAAAAGAGAAAGGGAAAGAAAAGAATAGGTATTGAGATATTAAAAATATCAGTAGATTGGTTAGTCCAATATTTTATGCTTGAATGAATCCATTAGAAATCTGCAATGCATCCAGCACCCTACCTTCAGAAATTAGCAAGCAAAACTAGAAGGTTTTAAACCTGCCATAAGACCTAAATAATACCTAGGTGTCATAAGTGCTGATAATGATAGCATCCATCTTTCCACCATATTATGCCAGAAGATGACTTCTTCCTGACCTCTGAAATATTACCATTTCATGCTCTGAGGTACAAAGCTTCCTCTGATCTGAGCTGCATATACATTACAGCACCATGAAGCCAGCCCACCTGTAGGCAGTTTGTGTACCAAATCCCTTTGCCCTACACACCTGCCTGCTCTTTTACAGGTACAGTAAGGATCCTGCCCTCACCAGTGAAGCTCTCTGCATGGGGCGTCCCTGGTGAGGAGGTGGGGGCTACAAGGGTGGCCTCTACCCTGGGGTGGTGTCAGCCAGCTCCAGTGGACCCAGCACAGCCACAGCTGAGCCCAGCAATAATGCTGACAGCAATTCTGTGAAAACTTATTTAAGAAAGGGAAAAAACACCCCTTTCAAGAATTTATGCATGTTGATAAGTTGCCCCATGAGCCTTCTCTTAGCTGTTCTTGTGTTGGGAGGAGGTGATGCTTGAAAATCATTAATACTGATGATATATTTCCATAAGCAGCTATTCAGTTTCCCTTTTTCCTTTGGGTTTCTCTGTTAAACTCTCCAGCACTTTAAGAGCTGGCAAATGTAGCAGCAGAAATGCCTTTCCAGCTCACCTGTGGCATGGGGTAGCATTAACGAGCCTACAGCTAGTAGTAACCTCTATATTACTGCTTCCTGAAACCAGCATCGTGGGCCACATACAAGAAGTAATTCTGTGTTTGGTTCCAGGACATAGACCAGGTGAGTTTTGAGACACAGGCCTGCCCAGAAGTCCAGTTTATCAGACAAGGGATGCAAAGCTCAGGGTCTGAAGTGTTCTCAACATCACAAATTCCAGCTCCTGCCCTTCTCTAAGTCCAAAGGACACCCATATCAAATTGCGTCCGAGTGATGGTTGATACTGGTCTGCCATCTCATTTTAATTAAAAAACCAAAAAAAACCCCAAAAAAACCCCACAGCGGTTTTTCCTTTCCACTTCCCCTATGGAAACATTCAGTTTTAGATAAGAAACAAATCAGGCTTCTGATGAAATCTCATTATTTTCCATGGTAGAGTAAATTGGTGAAAGGAGAGAAGTGGAGACTGCACCTCTTGACTTGCTCTGCTCCTGGTCACAACTATTTCAATTAAATACGCTTTTTGTTGATTTGAAAATTACATGTGCCATCTAAGCAAGAGCAAAAGGGAAGGGAAAAATCAAAACAGATCAGTAACCAGCAGCTGTGAAGTATTGTCACCCATAGCACTTTGACACTACATCATAACTGAAAGCTTTTAGTAGTATGGCCTGGGCATCAGCCCAGGGAAGTGCAGAGGGAATGTAGTGAATAAACAGCATCTCTTACCAACAGTCTGTGTAAATATTATGCATGCGCTGGAAGGGGTAATGAGCCTCACTCAGCCAAGCCAGATAAGCTAAAGCTTCATTGCCTGCTCAGAGCAGCAGAAGTAACCCACAGAAGAATTGCTTTAACAGCCAATCCCATGTACAAGCCATACAAAAGCAAGCCATGGCTTAGCCTCTTCACACCGGGTGGCAATTTCACATTTGTCTTCCAAATATATATTTCACTGCATGCTTGAACATGCAAGTTGTGTACAATTTCAGATACACAAAATGAGATTAAATGCTGACAACAGCCAAACTAGCAGATAATAAGCAACCTTCCACCAGTAATAACCAGAATTTCTATCTATGAATCTACTGGTGGCTGTATCAGAGATTATATTTGGTTTTACAGTAGGATCTTAAGGTACTTCATTTTCAAACTGCTACCAAACATACCAACATTAAATTGTTTGGTAATTCAGGGAAGCGGAATAAGATGACAAAAAAAAAAAAAAAATCATTTTAATTCAGGATCTATATGAATACTCGAACTCCTGCCCTTAGGGTTAAAGAGCAAATGCCTTATAATTCATTATGCCACTCATCCAGACAGTTTCATAAATACAAGTGACAAGTCTTTCTAACTCCTAGAGCTATTTGTTTTAGGTACATTGATCCTGAGAGAGTTCTTCTGGTAATGTTGAAGGCTGTATCCACAGGGCTTCAGAGGAATGCAAAGTCTGATATTAGGGACCTATTAAACATTCTGAGTCAAGTCTTGAGCTGGTATAAATTAATACAGCTCCATGGAAACAAATAAAAAAAAAAAATCAGCCTATGCCAGCTAAGAATTCAATCCACAGTCTCCATGCAGAAGAAAATTTCTCTTCTAAAATGGGCATTGTAATCTGGGGTTTGCCCTGCCTATTTCTGAGCAGGGTCACCTTCCTCCTGAACCACCAACTACAACAAAAGTTCAAACACAGGCAGGAACAGAATTTTTTTTTTTATCATTAATATCAGCAGAAGTGTCAGGCTGTCTAAAGGCAGGAACGTCTTTCTGGATAAGCCCAAAGAATCATAAATACTTGTTTGAGGATTATCAACATTTACTTAAATCTTAGAAGCACTTTCCAATCCTATGCTACTCATTCAATTCCAACAGATTGTCTTTTTTTCCCCCCTCTACCAGCCCCAGTGCTGTTCTTCCTCAGTTTTGGTCTCTAAACACAGAACAGTGACATTTCCCCCCCCCCCACAAATCCTCTCCTAGGTCTTAATATTCTGCTTATTCCTCAGTCTTCTTGAGGATAAAGAAGGGTCCTTTGACAAATCTAAACTCTTTCAGTGGATTTCAGGGCAGATAAGATTAAACTTACAGTATCCCCTGTAGACATGAAAAATTTGAAACCTTTACAGCATTAAAAAGATATTCTTGTGAACAAAGTCTATCCCAATTCCCCATGGACTCATACCGTAATTAAATTGGCTATTAAACTTCTCACAGTTGATAATGTTGAAACGATAGGGAACTGCTAATTTCATGTCACGGACTTCAAAGTAGAACCACTGGTGATGCTGGTTGCTGTTGACATCTGCATTCATAATTAGGTCATACTCAAACCTGTTAAGGAAGACAAAAAAAATGGTGGCCATGAAACCCCACCAGTCTGCCACTGAACCTACTGAGGAGACCAGGGTATACCATCAAATTCATTAATATCCTGTGAGAGTCAAAGAACACCATCAAGCTAGCAGCAGCCAAACACACCATTAAACACTTGCACTGTGTTAGTCATGTCAAAACTTTTTGAGCTCTGCTGTCTCACTCCTGTTACTTCCATAACATTTCAGTGTTGGCAGGCATCATAAACTCTGTGTCATAAAACCTGCTTCCCTGGCCAGCCCTTTCTGAACCCAGGAGAACTACAGGATTTCACACTGTGGTCACAGCAAAAAGGCTGGTTCAGACACAGCTGATGCAGGCATACTTACTCACGCACTTGGATGGCTTTGCGAAGGTTTCCCGATTCAAACTTGGAGAAGAATGTCAGACAACCTGGAGCACCTGGGCTTGAGTGACTGCAGTAAATCAAAGCAAGGATACCTATAGAGCAAGTCTTCCCCAGCAACTTTAGTACATTAATATAGGTTTTTATAATTTTTTTATAAGCAAGATTTTGAGAAGTAGCAAGAGGTGAGCAAATTCATGATCATCCTATCCAACACACATCCTTCTCTACTCTTGCTTAGTGTTTCTGGATCTCATCTTTTCCCTTTCTCAATACTCTCTTTTGTCCCAGTTTATATTTAGTTTTTTATTTCAGTTACTTTCCCCACTGACTTATTCTCATTAATTTATTAATTGCACAATGCAACTCTATACAATTACCATATATTTACTTTTCCCTCATCTATATAGTTTCCTTCTCCTAAAGCTCAAAAACCCTTAAATTCATCTTGAACAACTTTCCAACTCTCTCCTACTTCAAACTGTCCTTCACATTTTTTTTCCTTTAAAGAATGTTCTCCAAGTCACTCATCCTTCTTCTGAATGCAGTTCCTTCATATCTGAGACCCTCTCAACTGCTCTGTGCTACATCTTCTCAAGACCACAATTTCCAGCCACATCTGAGCACTTAAAACCGTTCACAAGGCTGGGTGTTTGTTTTCAGAAGCTTTTTATAAGTTCCCCACCTTCCATGGTACATCTACAGCCTGTGACACTCACCAGACACTCAAGTGCACTCCCAATGGGAAATGCCACTTCAGGGTGCAGAGAGACTGCGTCTGGATTCATAGGTACAATTCCTAATGTCAGCCTACACGCTCCTGCTCCAAATCACTACATGCAACGCACACATATCCAGGGACACCATACAGTCCTTTTGATGTATGGATTTTCTTGTTCTGTCTACAAAGTTTTGAGGTTCTCCTGCTCCAGCGGCCTCCACAACAAATCATTTTTTCTCCAGAGCCACGTACTAGGAATCTGCTCCTACTGAGTATTTTTCCTTTTGGGCCTTTGCCTCCTAGGTTATTTCTTCTATACCTTTATCAGAGCTGAACAAGTGAACTAAGCTCACTACCTAAACCAGGACTGACAGTCCCCCTGGTTACAGTATTCAATTTAAGTTACCTACCTGGGCTCATCTAAATCAAAAACAGTTCTGCCTATCACATCACCTGGCTGGATTAAGCGGCGAATGTCATCTAGTACTTTGTCCCTAGGAAAAAAAACAAAACAAAACAAAAACCAATTTGTAATGTCACTTGGTGTGGGGTAATCTTGTAGAAGAAATATGAAGAGGCTTAGGAAATTCTTTTGAAGGACAGGTAAGAGGACCTCCATGTGCTAATTCCAGGTGAACTTTGGGGGTCTTGGGGGTTTTTTTTAACTGTGAGAAATCTCCAGCTCTATTTCCATTACAACAAGTTGCCTTTTGGGTTAAATGACTGATTCTGTAAAATTTTTGTTCTCTACAGTATTTTGTCAAGTTTGATTTATCTCCAGTTCTTCCCAGTCAATGTCAATCTCCCAAATGGCTAGCCTTGCCCCATGAGGAAATATCTGCCATAACTTATAAACTTACTAGTCTGTCTCATAGTGAATCTTGACTCTAAAACAAGCTAATTTCTACTCATTATTAAACTGGAGTTCTCTAATCCCTAAGGACGATCAAATGCGGAACACCAGATTTTCTTCCTGACCTTTGCAGCAATCATGTTATGCCCTGAAGCATGATATGATTATTGCCATTTTAGCTGTATGGTTACACATGTTATTGTAGTCATAGAAGCAAATCTTTTAGAGCAACAGTGCAAGGAGAAGATGGTAACGTTATTTTTACCTCTAAATAAGATTTTTAGCTTTTATATTTGCTGCAGAAAGAATTGTTATCTCTCTAGAGGTCAGAAATTAATGGTCTTCACAAATACCATTTGATAAGTGTTGATCAACTCTGAAGTTTAGCACAGAACCCAGCCTCTTTGGTATCTGCTAGTAATTCCCCATGCCACTAAAAAGAAATTTAAAGTCATTGCACACAGCCACACATAGAATGGACAAAACAGTAGTTACAAGCAGAGCTTCCTTTCCCAGCACAGCTTCAAAACACAGCTTTCCCCTCATCCAGGCATGTGAAATAACATGAGAAAAACAGCAGCCTCTAGCACTGCGCCATAGGGGAGACCTGTTTGCATTTCTTTCTGTGAGTTGCATGCTCTATATGCTGTCTTCTCCTAGTAGGCTGGGCAGCAGGGAAGCAAAGCAGCTTACTTACTTCCTCCCTGCTAATGCTCTCTAGTTTATGAGAGACTTCCCAGAAGCAAGTGCACGTGCTAGGGAAGGAGAAGAAGCTTCTGAAGGACCCCATGGAGCAGCCAGAGAGTGAGAGGCATAGCAAGAAGAAACACAGCAGCAGAATGGTAGACAGGGAGATGCCTGACAACAACCTGACACAGACACACAGCTCCAAGAGGACAGAAGGGTTTTTTCCTTAAAAAGCCAGATGGGACCCATTATTATACGTGCCAAAGGTGGCTGGATTAAGAGCAAGACTGAAAGCAAAAATGTATCCTGTAAGGACACAGTCTTCTCCACCTCTAAAATGAACTTGTGCTCATTTGTTTTCTAACAGGGTAACAGATGCACGGCTCATTCTGGGTTTTGGTCTGCTTACTTTAAGGAAAAGCCACTAGTAAATCTATGTCAGAGCTCTGACCAGCTTAGAGTCCCATCACATATGTAGTTACACTGTTATATTTATCAATAACAAGTTTCATCAATAACCATTCAGAATATGAGATAAGGAAGTCTTTATGTATTCACAAAAGCCATAAAAATCTTAAACCAAGGTTGCCACTACCACCCTCACCTATGAGACAGAGAAAGTAACTCACAAACAGATCACAATTCATCCACTGACTATCCCATGTCAGAGATAGGGAATAAACCTACTAATTCCTAATCCTGTGTGTAATCCAGTTAGATATAGTTTTCCTTTCTTCAGGAGGAAAACCTAAATAAAATCATCCTGCTGTTTGGCCTATCTCCTTGTGAAAAATCACTGGATAACCCAAAATTTCTTCTGTAACTTCCTAAAACAGAGATGTTATAGTCAGAACTTACATAAATCAGTTTTGAGCCTGAGAGCTCTCAGCCTGGTAATTATATTAAAGCACAATCACCTTTGAACCCCACACTTGCGCTCCAGCATAGGCTTGCTGTAAGGCGGTGGCTGGTGACCCCAGAAATCAGGGAATGCCAAGTCTTTGTAGCCTGGTATGGACTTAACACATTTGGCCCTAGCTATGTAGAAGCAAGGGCTATGGAATGGGGTATCCCCCTGGTGTTTCTCCAGAAGATTTGTCACTATGTCCGAGCTCTCCAGCCTCCCTCCAGGACTAGGATTGATCGAAGCCTCACATTCAGGATAAAACATTTTTTTGTACCAAGCAGCCTCTTTTGGGAGAGGACGCAAAGTAGGTAGGTGACTCCTGGCTGGATCTTCCTCTTCACAGGAGTCTGCCTCTTGGGCTACTTCTGCAATATCTCTCTTTTCATCAATCAGATCACATCTGCATTTCTCCTTCTTTGTCCAGCTCTGCAGTGGGACTTTGAAATCCTTTTCCTCTGGATCTGGTCCCACCTCTGTGACACTTTGATTTCTCCATCTGTAGTTTGGATGTTTCACAAAAGTAGCACTTGGAATGAAAAGAGAGGGAGTAGAGAGAAGATGCTCAGTTCTGTCCTCCAAGCTCTTCTCTTCCTCAGATTCTGATTCAAGCTCCTTTAAATTTAAAAAGCAGAAAAAAAAATAAAATAAAATAAAGGCAGATTTTGCCTCCTTCCAGAGGAAACCTTTCAAGGAAGAAAGAGAAAATATTTACAGATCTCCCAGAACTGTCCTCATCCAATAAGACAACCAGAGTAAAATCAGCCCATGGACCACCTGCGAGAATTTCTTTATCCACCAAGCTGTTTCAACAGTAGTCCTCAGAAACTAAAAGAATCAGACTGAGTCATCTGAGTGAGTCATCTCCAACCAAAGACAATTGTTCTAACAAATTAGGGAAGATAATTGATAAGGTGCTTTTTTTTTTTTTTAAGAATATAAATGTTACAGCAGGGTAAAGGAAGCCAATATGTCATGTAAAACTCCACCTCTGGCTTCACGCAAGTGTATAAATTAATCCCATTTGGCTACTTATGGTGGTAATAAATGCCATAACATTGTGTCTATAGGGAATACATTAAGCCAGTGGCCCTTTCAAGATTTGTATTTGAATCACAGCTTTCAGCTCTCCTAAATTCCAAGACTTGTAATGAGTGCAATACTCCTCTTCATTTCTTGTCCCAAACTGCAACAGAACAATGATTTGAACTGAACATTTCACTCAGCGGCAGTGCAATCTTCTCCATCACTTCCTTCAAAACACTAGTTGACAGTATTTATTTTCCACATCTCATTCTGATCTTGATATTGTAGTTGAAATTGCCAGCAAGGACACAAATTATCTGACAGATTTCTCATGTGGCAATTGTTTCAATAGTGCTTAGTTAATCCATACCCAGCCACATATGCACCAAACACCACTCCTTTTCTATCACTCTTGACTCACACCAGTAAACTACAGCAATAAATCTTAATCTTTGTTTTTCCAGTCCTATAAGACATCTAGATCTTCTTTTGTCTAGTTATCTCTTATCAGTACTCCCTTTCAAGTATTTCTTAAACACTTAAATATTCATAAATAAAGGAAGCCACACTATGATAGTACCTGAAAATTATGGGAGAGTTCTGCACACATTGCTTCATATTGTCCAAGCTCTTCCTCTGGCCCGTCAAGCACTGGCCTTGACCTCAATTTGTTCACATCTGTCTCCAAGTCATAATCCTACAAAAGCAGAATTAGAAAATGTATATTACACACACCCCACGATGTGATTTTAAAATAATATTCTGCTTAATACCCTTTCCAATGATACCATACTCATTTAATGAGTCCTATAACTGTTCTTCCCATACTCATGAAAGCTGTTAAAGTCATTTTAAAAAAAAAAAAATGGAAAATAGAGACAAAAAAAGAAAGACTACATTGTGAAAAAGAGGAATTTGATGTTTTGGTATTTGAGTACCTAAAAAAAATTGACAGAATGCAAAAGCATCCACAGCGTTTCAAACCCTGAGCCACACTTGTATTGCAAAGCAGAGTCTGAACTGCTGCTTGGGCCTAGTTGAAAAGGCAACTGAGAGCTGCACAGAGTATTTGAGGTCAGTTTAAAAGGATTTGCCACTAACAGCATAACGGTGCACAAGTAGCTTCTAACTTGCCGAAGATTTGGGTTGAGAAGGATAGATCATTGATGTGATTATTTTCATTTCATAGAACTGTCAGAACTGTTACCAACTGAAGTGTTTAGAGTCATTTCTGTTTGGCTGGTATTACTAGTATGTGTAGGTATGTGTTATGTAGCCGTGAAAGTGTTTGTAAATCACATCAATACCAGGAAATATTGTGCAAGTGATATCTCATACAAAAAAAAAGGTAAACAAAGTTCATTATCCATTCTTTGCTTGCTTTCCCTTTAGAAAGATTTGTCATGGGGGATATATGACCAGCACACCAGACAAACAGTACTTAAAACTCATATTCAGAGCAAGCTCTTCGGCAAAAAAACCCCTGCTCACACCTACTTTGTAAATCCTTATGAATAATGAAATAGTTCAGAGGCATATAGGATCTGTTTCTGAATGAATAACTAATTAAAGAAGGAGATAAATTCACTGTGAACCTTATTCCTAATGAGCATCTTGACAAGCTCTAAAATTCAGATAAAAACAGCCAGACAGGGGCAAGTTAGGACACTAAGCTAATGTGGGTTTCTTAAAACTTCTTTTTTATTTAACTTCTGTTTCTCATTGAGTGACATCAGTTTAATACTTGATGAGAAAAAGCCTGGGCAAGTAATGAAAACACCCTTCCACAGAAATCTCAATCATATCTAATTAGACAGTATTTGCAACTTCATTTCTTTAATTTGCCTTCCCAAAACACTTTATGTGCATAAGACTTATTAGCAGCATTCACTACTTCACATTTGCGTATGTGAATGTGTGTGTTTTCACAACAAAAAAGTTTGCACCCTCATCCTCAGCTGTTAGGGTTTTGTTGTTTTGTTTTTTTTTTTTCTTTTTTGCAAGAAAAGTCATGACAGGGAAAGTGCAAAGGGAGAAGTCGAAAAAGTCTTGAATAA
Source organism: Antrostomus carolinensis (assembly GCF_000700745.2). NCBI lineage: Eukaryota > Metazoa > Chordata > Aves > Caprimulgiformes > Caprimulgidae > Antrostomus > Antrostomus carolinensis. The sequence goes on from NW_010286470.1 coordinate 105,023, forward strand.
TTCATTATATTATTTATCTGTGTGCAACAGCAAATTAAAAAAAAAAGGAATCTAGGTTCAAATGGCCCAGATGTGGCTGAAAAAACTAACCTTTTTCTGAGGGTAGGTGCACAGCCTAAATATGCTCTGATATTGGAAGAAAAAGAGGGGTTAGTCTTTCCTAGATGATAAATAATTTTTCCCCTACTATGTGCCATTTCTGGTCTACACCCAGAGGAATCAAAGATCCATCGTTTATCCCTGTCTGTGCATGTGATTCTAATAGTCACTGATCAGTCTTTTTGCTGAGAGAAGTCACCAAACCCACACCATCCTGAGTGATAAGCATGGCAATTAATAAAGATAAATACAGGGGACTCTTAAACTGCAGCTTTTCTTCTTTCTTCTCTTTTTCTTTTTTCAAGTGTCCTTCTATTATTCATGTAGTATATTTACATGGGACCACATGTGTATCTACTTTCTCTGCTTACACAACTTATCAGGATATAAAAATGGACAATTAAAAGTTTTACTTTCCAGTATGAGGAAACTATTGCTCATACACCTACTTCCTCCTTACTCTCCACATCCTCATTATCCAGATCTTTTTCAGACTCTTCCTCTCCATCACTTTCATAGTCACCTGTAGAAGTAGAAGTAGAAAAGAGGTAGATGCATCAAGGTTCAACTTAATATCCCTGTCAGGTCCTCTACAGAAATATGTGCAATTTCTTCTGTGTGTGTCACACACACCATCAAACTACAACCCACCACAAACCCGATTAAAGCAGATCCCATTTGTTAATCTAATATAAATGAATTTGGCACTAAATCTCCCACTTTTTTAAAGTTCTATTCTCTTGGACTCAAGCACTGCCTTTCAAAACCATGACAAATGTCAGTGTGATATGGATCCAACTCGTATTACAAAGCAATAAAGAGATTTTCTGCCTGGCTGCAATGATATTACAGGATGCTCTTAATCTACATTATCTAGATTAGAGTGTTTTACTGCTATCATCATTACAGTATTTGAGCATCTTCCATAAGAAACTGAAAGCAACAGAGAAATTGCTTGTGCATACCATGGACTCTACTGTCTCCTTTACTGTGGAGAGGTTGTCCTTCCTGTGCTTAAGTTCTGCCTTTCAGCAAGTGCTCACATCTTTTGCTCATGCAGTGCGACTGCTATCTGCTTTTGTTTTAAAAAGGGAAAGGGATAATGTTTCCCTCAATTCTTTACTGAAAAAGCTGCAGGGCAGTGTTTCCCCCTCAAACAGTCATGCACAGGGGTCTCTTCCTCTGTTGTTGTTGTGGAGCAATGGCATCTCCAGCATCTGCCATGCCTAGTCTGTTCCATTATTTTTTTATATAATAGAAGTAATTTTTTCCTTGTTTCTTTTAATCTTTACTCATTTATTCTACAAAAAGCATCTCCAGGCTTTGAGAAGACCTCACAGATCTCACATTTAATTCTTACACTCTTTTTCCTCATACTGAACTCACCCCTCAGCCATTTACCTTCTGATCCCTCACACAGAGGTTCAGCTGCATAGTTCCCAGGAAGAGGGAAGGAATAGGAACTTCTTACTGTCGCCACAGGCAGAGGCTCCTTGGGGTGGCACTTTCTCAGAATCTGAGTCACAGTGGTTATGACAGGATCCAGATTTTTGCAAGATAAACAGTCCTAGGAACCAAAGGAGAACAACGTTAAGAATTGTCTCTCACAATTTTCCTGCCTATTACACACAAACCCCCAGAGCAAAGACACTCTTCTGATTGGAATATGAAATCTTTATATTTATGGGGTTTTTTTCTGCTCCTTCCTCACTCACCCCACCCTTTTACGATTAAAGAAATATGTCTGGAACAGAAAGACCTCAAGTTCTTGCAGTCCATTTCTTACAGAAATACAGGCCAGCATGGACCTTAGGGGACTTCCATTAATGGATGTCATTTATGAAAAACAGTATCCTGTATCTCTGCTCCAAGACGTTATGGTCAAGTAACGTTGAAGGCATGATAGTAGTATAAGCTAAAATATTCTAGGTAACAGGAAACAGTAATACTAAAGAGATATGTTCTTTAATAGAGACTGAAAAAAAATCCAGCAAGGATGCGTTTTGGCTGCCAATACATGCCAAAATCTATGCTTCTGTGTCTTCACCATGACTACACCCACAGCTATCATGCCAAAACTAACGCAGGTAAACTAGTACAGGTAACACCATTATGTCACTGTATTCAGTGTACGCAATGTAGACTCAAAGGAGAGCTTTCCCACTGTACTCTATTCTACATGGTTAAGCATTAGGCTCAATAGTTAGTCTGAAAGATCACTGTATATCACCTAGTCATAAAATACTGGATTCCTGCAGTATCCCACATTTTCTACTTCTACAATCCAGAGAAAGAAAGAGAAGTGTAAGGAGCTATGACAGCCTAGATGTACTTTGAAGACATAGAATATTTTTGTATTCTTATTACCATGCTATGCAAGTGAACTCCTTAGTATTTTGCTACAAAGAAAACAAACCCACAGAACTAAAAGCAAAGACCGTCTGAGAGATCATAGTAGTTTTAGGTCTTCAATGTAATAGAAATAAAGAGTTTGTATAAGGAAATTACAGCTGATGCACAAAGGTGAAGTTGTTTAAAACCCATAGGGGCGATGCTCAGAAAATCAAGCCTTCAGATTTCCCCAAGTACAGCGTATCTGCACGGTAGCTTCCATCAGACAGACTGACTAATCAATGTCATATCCTACAGAAGCTCACGAGTTGTACCCTGCCTACCAGCACGTTATCTTTAGTGGCTTGGGACTAAGACTTAACTCATCAGAGCAGCAATGCAAGTCAAATCAGCAGCATGAATCTGCTATAAGGAAAAAAAGGAATATTACAATACCTTCTAATACCATTTAATGTGTTCATATCTTTTCAGCACAGATAAAGTGGAGCAGCCCAGAGGGCACAATAGATACTCTGTGCCACTGTTTGACAGCCCATATTTGGGATTTGGGCTGGACAAAAAGAATATTCAGCAGAACCAGGAAGATGACCAAAGAACATAACAAAGTACTTTTATTATAATCAGGAATAGGAAGGTGTCCGTATTTGGATTTTTTTTTTTGGTTGTACAGAGTTTTATTCTGTTTTCTCATGTATGATTGAACAGCATTATAAGATTCAGTGGGATTAAACAGGATTCCTGTAGGGAAGCTAGAAAAGTCATCTAAAGCTGACATGCTTACAAGACTCACTACAAGAATCTTAATATGTATTTCTAGATTTCTGGCTGTCAGGAACAAGAGAGAGAAAAAAAAAAAATACAATTTTGAAAGCATCTCCAAGGAAAAATTTATTGTTAGAGCAAACACCAAGGAAAACTGTTTTCTATTTCCAGTGTTTCAATTTATTCACTCTTTCACGTGGTATTCAGTTGCCTTTTTTTGCTTGTTATTAAAGGAAAGATATGGAAAGTTCGTCTACATGTGGGAACAGAATGCTGTTCTTGAACAGTCTTACTATGGTTTACTAAAACTGTTCTGTTTTCACTAGAACAGTAAACGCAGGACTGTATAAATGCCTACCTTGGTCCAGCCATTTTAATTCGCTGCCAAGTGAACTGAGATAGTCAAGAACAAGGCATGTTCATCCAGGCAATGAACTTTTTCATACGTGGAGCTATTCAATTATGCTGTTTGAAAGTCGTATTTTTCTTTGCAACAAAATATGTTACAAGTACAAACATGCCTTCAGACACCTTACAGAGAATTTGTGGGACTGTTTTCATTACTGTTCATAAGGTGGTCTCAGACTCCAAGGTAACACAGTTTACAGATTACTGAAAAATGTTCCATCACTGTATTGGAAAAGCCTTTTTTACTGACACCTGAGAAATAGATAGGAGACTGCTTTGTATCAGTGCAAACTATCCCATTTATTTTGTGGAGGGATATTGTGAATGAGGGAAGAGACTGGATCCTTAACTCAGAGAACCCATGTAAATCTAACCTGAATTCAGAGGATCTGCTTTTTAGCCTCCACACTTAATCTTTTCACTACTGAATCTGGAGTAGTCCAGATATTATGTGTGTGTGATGTATACAAAAAAGGAGGTTTCAATATGACAGTAAGGCAAAAGATAATGATGTTAATGGGTGTTACTACTGGAAAATATAGAGCGGAGTATAGGATAATATTATGCTAGAGTAGACCCTAGTACAAGAAGGTTGAAGAGAAGCCAAGCGAGCTAAAGAAATCAAATGGATAAATAATAAATAGCAAAACAGTGTTCCATGCACCAGTCTCTCCTAAGGTGGATACAAACCTGTTTTCTTGTCTTGGAGTAGGCAGCTCTCTGTCACTGCACACAAAGCCAGCTAGTTGCTAATGTGAATATACCATTTAACTACATGAAAGTCTAAGTGGAGCTTGGAAAAAGAATTGTGAGCAGAAGGTGCTTCCTTTTCATGAAGGATTTCGTTATTTAAAATTCTTTTTTTCATTCCAGCTAGAAGCAGAACTCAAAATATCTCTAAATTCTCCTAAAATAAAGTAGCAGTCACTTCTAATCTATGTGAGGAGACAGTTTTTGAACTATTAGCTCTTTCTGTAAAGACATAGGCTTAAGGGTTATTAAAAGCTCAGGTACTTCAGCTGTCCATCAGCCCATACAATAAGCAACTAGAGAGGTTTCAATTGAAAACTGGCCTTGTAAATAGGATTTCCACTGGAGATTGTTAAAACAACATCTTGGCAAAACTGCTTCAATTTCAATAGATTAAAAAAGTTTCAGCAGAACTTTCGCAGCCAGATTTTAAAACTTTTAAAATCTCATTAGCTGCTCAGAGTTTGGTCAAGGCTAATTCCTGCAGCCAGCAAATTCCTAAAGGCACTAAAGCACTGTCTATTCACACAAAGAGCTATTGCTTTCCCAAGTAGAAGTTGTTTGTCTTGCCCTGTCTCCATCTCATTCTCTCTTACTACAGCCTGAAGTCCCTTTCAGGAGAAGAGATTTCCCATTTTCTGTCTACCATGAAGATTTTTAGTAGCAGCAGCCACCTCTACCTCAGGTCAGAATAGGGAAGAGCATGAGTGAGACCTCCTAGGGCTGCCAGACTCCTTCTGATTCCTCATGTCTTGGAGAGACACTAAGACTGACAACATCCCAAAGAAGTAGTGAGGGACCATTGAGCTTTCAACTTATTACCGTTGGTAATTACTCCTTCAAGATCTCCCTGCTAGCACACAGTAGAAAAAGCACAAGCTGGAGGCCCCTGAAGCTGTCATTTCTGCTCCATTTCTAACCTTTGGAAGGATTAGAGTTATCAGTGTTCACTGGAGTCATAGTATGTCATTTCCTGTTTGGTCTCCCAAGGTGACCCCATGTTCACACTTTCCATAGGGTTGCTCCCAGGCTGAGCTATCAGGACACGTTAGCTCAGAAAGCTGCATGTGCTGTAGAAGGCTCTTGAGAGAGAATAAGCTGACATCTACCCTCAAGCAGCTGTTGCCATCCACCCTATTCAAGTTTCTGCAGACCAAGGACTTCTCATTAACAGAGGCCATACTCCCTGATCCTGGCCACCTCATGCCACCTGAAAAAGCGGTCAATTGCTCATGGGGAAAACAAAATGGAAAAACTCTACCAACCTACCATCTACTACTAATAAGAAATATCTTTCAGTCACAGGAGGATTGTTCATGACAATGATGGGAAAGGTGAAAAAGCAAACATATTGGATCATAAGGCAATGAATTTTCTGGAGGAGAAGGGGACAGGTTTTTCATTCTGTCTGTGATTGTGCTAGAATGAGAGACCACACTGCCAAGTGAGAGTGACAATGGAAACACTCCTTGTGGAATCACTTGGGTCTAAAACTGATGGTTTCTCCATAAATGATTTTTCCAAAGAAGGAAAAGATAGCATGTTGGTGAGAGACGCTGAGGAAACTGTTCTTTACTTGCCCTTTCTTTACCTTACAGGGAACCCATCCTCAGGACCATGTCATCTTTCTTGATGGACCCACATTAATGTTTCACAAGATTAAACTTGGGCCTCCTGAGAAAACAGTTGCTGGATGTTTCTCATTAGCAATAGCCTAGGTAAATCAACACTTTTTTTTGTGGAAAAGACTGATTGGGCGGAATTATCTATCTGGATACCTAAAAGGAAATATCTCATGAAACATCTTAGCAATGCTTCTGTGGAGACACTGCACTGTTCTTTGGGAGAGGAGGTCCAAGCAGACAGCAGGATCCACAGGGCAGGAGAAAGAAAAGCATTAAAAAGCCTGAACTACTATTCCCATGAGGTTAATTAGAAACTAAAGTTAGTTTTAAAATGAAACATTTAAGCTTTTCTGAAGTACTAACTGCAAAAAAGTCGATACTTTTTATTTTAACACTATCATTTTTTCCACTTAGATGTTATATAAACCCAGGACAAAACTACAGAATTTCCTGCACTGTGAGGTAGAACCCAGAACTAGCTACCAATCCATCTCACTTAAGCACAAAAGCACCATTTACCTGCACACTTGTGAAGAGAATCTCCATACCCAGGGAACCAAGGAAAGTCTCCCTACCCAGCTGGATGTTGGTGATGCGCTTTAGGCAGAGTAGGAGACCCCTACGGATATAAATGTAGTTGTTGGAGACATCATTGTGGTGCCAGTCTTGATAGAGTCTCAGCAATCCACCCAGGTAGCCCCTGTTCACTGCTCGTCGGCTGTTAGACTCTGAAAATGAAAAGAAAAAACTTAATTAAACTTTTTTCTACTACCTACACTGTTTGATAACCACATGGTTAGTCAGTACTCAAATTTTTTTATTTTTTATTATTTTTTACAATTTAGGATGTTATTTGCATGTATATTTGGTTGTATATTATCTTGGAATTGCATAAGATAAAAATGAAGCAGTCTCTCTCCTGTCCAAGTGGAAATTGTTGTTCCAGAACCCTCCAGATGAACCAAACCATGGGTGGGGAAAGGGCAGAGTCCCTATCTCCTTCCAAGTGTTAATAAACTTAATTCCAATTGCAGCACCATAAGAGCTCCCAAAGCTAAGAAGCTCCTGAGGAGTGACAAAGGCTAAAGAACAATAAGATTAGTCTACAGCAGGTCATATAATCTTTACATAGTGCTGTCCTTCAGTCCTGAGAGAATACCTTGCTGAGATCAACAAAACCAGAAACCCTGCAGTTGTACAATACTATCACAGCCAGCAAAATTATGTTTAACTTCTAAATGTACTCCCACACATACCTGTGTAACAAAAGCCATGAATCAAACGATTGTGGAAACCCACAGTATTTAAAAATTAACAAAACACCGACATGAGCAACAGCACTTGGGGTTTCTTTTCTATTGCTCTCTGGTTCTGAGGTTTTAAAGGTCACATTCAGGTCACTTTTAAATGTTTCACTGCATGGACAAGAATTATTTTATTTTTTTAAAAATAAGTTTTATAAAAATATAAAAGGAAAACTGCAATGTTTCCTTAATCACGTAGCTCCAGCATATCCGATTAAAAAGCAAAGATTATAAAACTTGTGATAAAATACAAATTCTGCTGAGTATTCTAAAATACATCCCTTCACTCACTGTGTTTCTTGCCCTTCCCCACAGGGCAAACATGAAGCCATACCAGACTCTAGGCTCCCTCCCTTCAAACCAGCTCTGCCTGAACTGGCATTTTCTGAACTGGTCCTGACATTCCTTGCTGTGACACACATTAGAAGCTGTCAGGAGCTCAGTAATCAACCAAGAGGCCAGGTAACATACGTAAGACTGGAACTCAGCTCCCTGAATACCAATCAGCATTTGCAGCTTACAACAGATGGCTCTTGGTATGGGTTCTCCAGAACTAGTAGGCTCCAATTCATTTCCAGTTCATTAAACAAAGTGCCAGAGCCTCTTACACCTGGAATGTTAAAGTCATCAGTTGGGGTTCACAGGACAGGAGAAGCAGCTAGAAGTTAAGAGCAAGAACAGAAAGGGGTAAGATGGTGCATGAAGAAAGTCAGTAGCAAGGGAAGCCATGCAGAGAGTAAGCAGGAAGCAGCTAGTAGGCAGCAAACCTCAGTCCCAGTGATGTATTGGAAGGAAGTCACCAGAGCCTGTTCTCTGTCATACATTAATAAACTCTTACCTGGAGAACGGATTGGAGGATATCTGTGCTACCTGGTCTCATCCTTCAATTTTCTCTGCCATTGGCATCGCAGGGCAGACAACAAATAGCACCCCCAGACCAATTTGCCAGCACATCTTAATCCTGCTCTGCACCCGCACACCACCCTGTTGACATGCCTCCACACTCACCTGCTGGTCCCACAGCTATTCCCATACATCTGTGCCCAGTCTCCTACACCTTGGCCTGCACTCCTCTCTGGCACTTTATCCCCTTGTTGTGAACCATCTCACACTAGCTCTGCCAGTATATCTTGTATTTCACGGCTCAGTGGTTGTCAGCATGTAGAAGGTCACCTTTCTCTTTGACCTTCACTTTATGTTTCTTTTTTCTTTGACTTTCTGCAAGAAAACTTTAATTGCTTTATAAACTCTTATCAATCCCAATGATTTTATTCATGATTTCCTGTTAATCCTCAACCAGCTGTCATGTTTACTAACCTGCAGGATGACTAACCCCTTAAATCAGTCAATCTTCCTTGAAGAATTACTCAGGAAGTCCTATAAAAGTCAGTAAGCATATAAAACATGACAAGAGAGTTGGGGAGTGTAAGGTAGGGACAATTTGGACCAAACTTGGAGCTTCCCTGAACTGTTCAAAGGCAGATTGAATTGGACTAGATCTAGGGATTTGTAGGTACTTAGCATTCACTGCTTGAAGTCTAGGCTTTCTGTGTCAATGTCAATAGGACAAGAGAAAAATTGGAAAGCAATGTGGGTAGAGTTGCTTGGGGTATTTGTTGAATTAAAAAAAAAAAAATTATCATTAAACGTGTTGTTTTTGCGATGTTTTCCTCATGTCTTTCAAGACAGACTTCCATGGGGACCAGAACACACAACTGTCCCATGCTTCAGTTTTGTCACTGGATTAAAAGAATGGAGGAAGCTGAGCAAAATAGCTTCACTATTGTTTCCCCTCATGCTTTCTATAGTACTTATCACTTTTAAGGTCAAAACAGTTGCTTTGAAAAGCGAAGCTGAGATAGTCTTTTCTGTGAGGAGGAGATGGAAGAAGCAGGACTATAGTTCCCTCAGCACTTTGATCAGAAGCTATGAGAATTACTTGCTGAAGGGGCAAGAGAAACATTAATTTTGTTTCTCCCATCTGATTTAATTGATTGTCCTCTGCTCTTCTGTGTTGTCAGTGTTTTTTTCTTAATTTTTTTCTTCCATTTTTCCAGTTATATAGTCAATAAAGTAGTGAATAAATGAAGGAGGAAACATGCCAAGATCTCCAGAAGGCAGAATGGAAAAAGGAGGCCTCCCCACCTGTCTGTGTCTGTTGGTCTCTCCATCTAGGGATGCACCTGCATGGATATCTATCTATATTTTGGCACAAATACAGATGGTGGAAATGAATCATACAGGTACAAGCAACTCTGCACAGATTCTTAGGCAGCAAGAACCAGCTCCTCCTGGTTGCGAGTATACATGATCTGTGTGGTAAGTGGTAAAATGTCCTATGCCTTTTGACACTTTTGCTGTTATTCTTTCGTTACTGCCTTTCCTTCTCCCTTAGATATGGCCAGTGTTCAGTGGAAATGGAAGTTCTCCTTCCACGCAACTTTCAGAAGTGCTCAGGGGTGGTGTTTCCTATTTTGATTCATGCTTGGTCTGTCTTCCTAGTCTTATTCTGGCATCTCTGACAGGGGACCACTGTCTTCATCACCTTCCCCAAACCTGTCACTGGTATACTATTTTTTCCACACGAGTTTCAATTCTGCCTGCTGAGGCTAGGATGGATGATAGGGGAACACTCAGTATCTTCTTAGTTTCCCACACTTCTAGAACTGACCCTTCACTTCTGGCTTCCAGGGCAGTGCTGCCAACCAGTGAAGCCACTGCAGCACAGAGTATCTGGCCTGAATAATCTGCACAGTTAGCCAAAAATATTTGATATGGATGCACATCCAATGTGTGTAAGCATCAGATGGTTAAAAACGCATCTAAATTAACAAAGGGATCACACTACAAAGAAATCCTCAGTTTTGACAGAATTCTGATTTTGTGTTGGGGGACAAGGACAGCCTCTGAAGTCAGGGTTTCAGTCTAGTAGATAAAAGTCTCATGACTGTCAGTGGTTCTGTGAACATTTCTGAAGCCACCCTTGCATTTCAGTCCCCTTTGAAGTGTTTGCCAGGAACACAGGGACCACTGGAATACACGCAGCATATTTAATCTCACAACGGAATTACAGTCAACCTGAAATATGATGAGCAATGCATTGCTTACCAGGCAGAACAAAGAGATATTTATCTTTCTGTCTATCTGCTTAAATCTCTTTGTTGATGCCACTCAGCTGATTCATTATGCCAAGAACATACATTGCTACTGTTTGGAGATAAAAATGCTCTGTTAAATTAACCCTATGGCTCCTAAAGGAGTGAAAGGAATAAGAAAATCTCCAGCTTCCCCACTCTGCTCTAACGATTGCCTCTTGCAAATAAAAGAGGCAAGATATCTCCTAAAGTAAAGAGGAAACAGCTATTGTACTTAGTCATTGAGAGGCCATTTTTGCTAGAGATAAGCACAAGGATTCCCTATAGAAATAAAATGAATTTTCCCTGTGGAAAAACCTAGTCAGCCATCAAGTGCTGGGGTGAATTCAGACCCAGTGGGCTCTACAGTTCCAGCAAGAAGCTGTTATTAGCTCAACTCTCATTGGAAGCCAGAAGGCTACTGTAGTTGTGCCCTGTAAACTGCACAGAATCCAGGCATTTATTTAAGAGTTTAGGTCAGATGAACAACACTGGCACAAAGGTAGAGAACACAGGCAGGATTTGCTAGAAACTACAAGTGCCACGTTTTGCACCTAGACCAGGAATCAGCCACAAGCTTAGCTTCAGTACAACTTCAACTCATTCTTTCTACTTAAAAATATTTGGTTTAGTTCCAGGTGTTGGCCAATTCAGTGGCAGTTATACCAACTGTACTATGACATGTGGATTCTTCTCTAATTTGCCTTTGTTACATTTTTCATATGTAAAAATTAAGAAAGAACAAGCCAATCTCTGCTGAAACATTTGAACTAACTCCAGAAGGAAATGTATTTTCAAAAAGGTTTCCTTTTTCTCCTTTATTTTTTAGTTTCACAGCATCTTCTGGTTGGAACTCAACAGGAAGCTGGAAATCCACAAAAAATACTTTTTGCACAAAATTTCCAGCTTGATTTTTCTGACCAAAGTGCTTTGAAAGAGAACAAACAAGAGTGCTAGCATTTGGAATACTTCCTGAAATTCAGCCAATGAATTTTCTGAAGCCAGATCATCACTGGAGGCACAGACACTGCTCATGCCAAGACAAAAGCAGTAAGCAATCACTATTAAGGATGTCAGTAATGCAGCTCCTCAACACTTTGGTTCCATAAACCCACCCTAAGAGCAAAATGGTGGGAACTTGCCATGTCCCAGGAGATGAACCAACCTTTTCCTCTGGAGCACCAAGTTACTTTCATTTGGGATACGTCTGTGAACTAAGAGCAGTTTTGTGGAAGGGAATATAGAGGATATTAAAAAAAATAACTCCCCCTCCACCCATAAAGTGACTCTTCTCAAAGAGATAAACTTAAAAATAAAGAAACAAGATTATTTGCATTCTGAAATTCAGGAAAAAAGGATAGATATGGAATTTGGTTTACATTATGATGAAAGAAACTCTTTGCAAAATTCAACTCTAATTACAATACCCTACAAGTTGTGATGATAGATCTGGGGCTAGACTGATAATGGAGTTTGAATCCTGAGGTGGGTAATGAAGCCATAAACTGATCATGAGAAATAGGTAGCTGGCAAAATATTAGACAAATCACAAACATTGTGCTGTTGGCTACAGGAACTGAGATGTTTTAACCATAGGGTTATTTTAACACAAAATCAGAGACCTGCATCAGTAGATCTGTTGTAAAGCATGATGAATTCAGACATAGAAGGTGCAAGCCCTTCAGAAAACATGATCTGCTTATTTTATCGCACCAGCCACAAAACATAATCCTTATGTTTTGATAAAAAAAACCAAAAAAAACAGCAGGTTAAAGGTTAAATAAAGGTTAGTTGATGGAAGATGAGGAGGAAAGAGCAGGAAGTGAGAGATGAAAGGCTGAGGGGAAAAAAGGGAAGACAAGAGGATAAAGACAACAAATGAAGGAAGGAAAAGATATAGAAAGAGAGAGGAAAGGCCATCAGCAATAACTGCTGTTAGCACACAGAATTGTCCTGATGAAATAAGCACAATCAGGAGGTCACCACAACCTGTCTTTTTAAATTGCTCATTACAGTTTTACTAAGCAAGCATTGCAACAAGGGCCCTGCCCATTTCCCTAGCCCTTTCCTTCAATATCCGCTGAGTTAATGCCCCTGAGATCAGCTCGAGCTAATTTCCTTAAAGACATGCATGCTGTTAATTCTGGGAAGTACAGATAGCCAGGAATAACAAATACAACCAAAATTAGATTAAAATAACCTGCTGATAAACAAATTACTCACCAAAAATAAATATTGGATTAAGCACCGATGGGAGCAGGGATCCCTATAATAACATTGCCATCATGTGGTTCAAGGTGCTGAGCAGCAGTATCTGCTTTGGGCCAATCACACTGCCTTCAGCCTGCAAACCCCTAGATATGCACTTGTCTGCACTTACATATCAGTTATCCAGTTTTCTTCCACTCCCCTAAAAATGGGAATGGTTTCTCTGGCTTGTTTTTGGGGGATGAGCAAGAACCCATGGCTAAGAGGTGGACAGCAGTCCTGACCTTCCACTGCTGCTCACACAGGCTCCAGTTAGGGTACGCCCTCTCCATACCTGGGCTTCTCACAGGCAAAGGACATATTAATGATGTGCTCCCCAGGCCATAAGATAGAACTGGAGCAAGATATGAAGTCAAATGTACAGAGAAGTAGAAAAAAAACAAAGAAAACTAGAAAGAGTAGCAGGTATACCCTGGGACAGAGGAAAAACTCTGGGAAGGATACTGGGCCTCATCCCACCTCAGTTTATGTCTAGCTATCAGTATCTACACCTCCCCCAGATCCCTACCCTGGGCTGTAGTAAGCATCTAGAAATTTAAGAAAGAAGGATGGACAGGTATAGCACTGGAAATCTTGACTGCAACATCCAAGAGAAGAATAAAAGACTCCTGATGCTCTCATGACATTTCAGCACCATTATAGATATTTGCCAAGCAACGTGTTCAGCCTGTATAACAATGTAGTTCAGTCAGAGGGAGTTAACAGCACAGTGGAGAGACAACAGATATAAAAAAAAACAAAACAAGGCAATGGAGGAAAGACTTATTACAAGCTGTTTGCTGTGTGCATGGCAGGTAGAGAACAGCAACTGGGAGAGTAGCATGTGAAGACTGGTGAAGTAGTCTGGCATGTTTGGAAAGGGGTAAGAAGTAAGGAGTGAGAAACTGGCCAATAGCCAGGTGAGAAACATCTTATCTATAACAGTAATCTGAGCTTCCACTGATAGAAAGATGTAGCACTGTTGTTAGAAGCGATCCAAGTGTCTATTCCTCCACTATTCGCCATCTCTATGTCTATCACCGATTTCCACTATGTACTGGGGAACAGGACAACCAAGGTCACTCTCATCCTGCACTGGGTTTCTAAGCGTTTCTTCCCTTTTGTGGATGAAGTACAAGTTTGTAGTGCCCCATCACTTATTTCTTTGGACAATCTTGTTCTTTCCCCTCTGAAACACAACAGCAAGAGTTTCCCAGGGACAGCTGGAGTGGTAATATTTCCTTACCCTGATGCCTTTTTTCCTGGCAGATTTTGCTTCTCACAGTTATGCACTTGTTAAGTGGGCATTTAACATCAGCTTCTGTTAGGAAAGTGACAGAGGCCAAAACGTTTCTAGCCAGCCCCTGGTTCTGCAGGTGGACAAAGTCTCAAGCAGAGCTTAAGGAAGTCTGAGGAGCTGAAGATGGATGTTTCCAAATCCATCAGGGAGACACACTGCCATCTGCCTGCTCCCTTTAAAACTACCGTGTTCTTTCCCATTGCAGCCCGCTGCCAAAAGAGAGAGGGACATATTCTCTTCAGCACAAATCCAAGTATAAGCATAACCCTCATGATCGCTTTGGGCTGACACACTGAAGGATACACCAGCCCTACAGGGAGACCCTCAAGAATGGGTGTGTTCTTACCCTCTCTGTTTTATAGCTTTCACCCCCAACAATACTGAATTTCAGCACCATTTCCCAGCAAGTGCATTACTGCAAGTCCCCAACAAAGCTCATAATAATCAGTCCAGCAATTCAGCACTGTAGCACATTCCAGGATTCCTGCCTCTCATTTAGTTTGCATCTCAAAAACATGCTAAAGGGCTTCTGGCTGCTTTGTGTGTATAGTTCCATTCCTTGTTTTCATAAGCAATTTTCAAGTGCTATAGCATTGACCAGATTTGATTTTTAACTTTCTAAGGACTCCTGCACCCTTCAGAAGCACTAAGGTCATTGTCACAATTAACTTATTTATGCCCAACAATGCTGTCCTGACACAATCATGAAATAATTTATCTATTTTCCAGACATGGTGAATTTATCTCTGGAAGAACTAAAGCTGTTTTTCACATCTCCTAACCTACACCTCCCAAAAGGCACAGCCTGCTCATTTGTATGCAGCTACCCAACTAGTCTACTCCAAAAGCCTGGAGCTTCTCATGTCCTGAGCCACAGGACAAGGAGAAAACTAAAAGACATTCTTGACCACTCTGCATTAGACTGCAGAAAATGTCAGAAAACCTCATTCAAGCTGACTTGTGGGCTGTGGAGCTCTATTTGGTTGCACAGCACTGGCACCATTTCCCAAGTCCCAGTTCCAGTGCCTTAAAAGCACATCAGCTGAAAACACCATTTCCTAAAGCACAAAAAGCATAAAAGGAAGAACCAACCAAGATGCCTTCACAACTTAAGTTGGCTGAGAAAAGTCAACAGGAAATTTCTAAGAGTAAATGGCTTTTTAAAAAAACAAAACAAAACCAAACCCCAAAAAACCCAACAACAAAAACACCCCACAAAAAACCATACACAGGAAACAAAACTCATCTCACTCCAGGAAAAAAAGAGCTGGGATAATTTGGAGTTGAATCCAGTTCTTTTAGATTCCCTAGATCATCCTCAGCTTCCACCCTCAACTTTTACAACATGTGTTTACAACTCCCCAGGAGACTACATTTCAGTTTCCCTTGGTATTAATTAGTCCTACACTTCTATATAATATTCTCCTGTCTAGACCCAGAACAACCATCCAAGTAGAAAGCTTATCCTATAAATGTCTTGGGATAACAGAATTTAACTTCCCATTCCTAGTATTTACCATAAAACAAAAGCACAGGAGAAAAGCTCAAGCTGCCAGATGAGGTTTCAGCTCTTGCTCCATTTTTCCAGCTCCTCTATAAGTTCCTCTCTACTATGAAGCCTAATTTTGTTTTTGTACTGCAAGCAGCTGTGCCACAGCCCCACAACCCCCTTATTAAGATTTAGTACCCAAACCAGAAGGTCTTTCCTTGTTGCAATAAAGTGACCTTTAAATTTCGGCAGTAAGGTTTGCACTGAGGCATTATTTCAGAATTCTTCATCTGAGCTGCTGCAACTCAGACACAATCCCATTGTAGCACACTCATGTAAGCGCTGCTTCCACAGCGACAGGTTTGCACAAATGCATTTTTTCCTAGTGCTATGAAAAGCAGAAGGAGGAGAGGAAGAGAGAGAGAGAGAGAGAGAGAAGGACAATATGCCATTGTGATTTATTGTAGAGTAGATTGTCTGCAATAGTAGAGTGCTCTTTCTTAATCAAAGCTTTATTAAAGTCTGGTAATAAAAAGCTAAGTGTTTTTGGATGTGATAAAGGCAAAAAAAGGGTAGCACGTTCATTTCAGGAAGAGTCATGCCAGCAGCATGCAACTGAGAATCCATGTTAAGGGCTTCAACACTCCTACAAACCAGCTGGTGCAAATGTTAAGCTCAGCCTGATGTGGCAGGGTTGCACCCCAGCAATCACTAGGTCTTGGCCCTGTCTGTACATCATCAGGCCTGACAAGCTTGCAAGAGAGAATAAAGTCATCTCTTTTGGACTGCAGAAGTTCTCCAAGACTTTGCCAACAGCATCCTTTTTATCAGGCAAGCACATAGTACAACAGCGTCACAGGACAGACAGGTCCTGGCCTCACTCTGCAGAGATGCTGGAACAGAGCAACAGGGATCGGTTGCAGGCTGGAGAGATTCCCCATTTCTTCCACTGTGCCAAGCCCCAGGACAACCACTGTTCCCTAAATACTCAAAATGAGGGTCTAGTCTGGTTTCCTCAGCAGCTTGCTCCTTTGGACCTAAAGCGCCATCTCCCATGGAGTTGTGTGTCTACAGAGCCGTGAGGCTCCAACAATCATAGCTAGACATACAGAAAATTACAGCATTACTGTCTCTCTTTTCTAAGCACTGCTCTTTGGGACTGAGGGAAGAGGGGACACCGAGGGAGAATGAAGTTCAACAGGATCATTCTGTCCAGCAGCACAGCACAGAAAGGAAAGTGAGAAAGAATATGAAGAGAAAAAAGCTTACTTGATTTCAGCAAAGCTGCCAGAGCCTCAATGGCTGCCCTGGAGAAAGAAGAGAGATGGAGATGTCATTTCTTCAATAATTTTTGTAACCTTCATCCTCACAGTCTTCTGGGACAGGCTTCCCAGCTGGTCTAAATTGACAGCTTATGATGGACTTTGACAGAACTGCAGTGTTTTACACCAGCAGAGGATCCAGCCTCTGCAGCTGACTCAGTTATTCTAAAAGACCATTAGCCCTCTAGCTTTAGTGTTACACTGATTTGTAGTGACCATTAAATGTAAAGAAACACTCACATATCCAAAGTAATGAGCAAGTCTTTAAACTGTTGGCCCAGAGCAACTTTTTTTGTGTCAAAGACTCAGCACATGCCTGCTCCAGACACCCGTTTTTCTGTCTACATTAGTAGATAATTTCCACATCAAGCTGGGACATCCATGTCAATATTTCCAGTTGATTTCCACTCCCTTCTCTATTTTCCCAAAACAAGCTTCATCCCTCACCAGCTTTAACAGAAAAGAATATTTAATTTATTTTAATTACAGCAATATCTTGGTATTGCAGTGCCATGTAAAGGTCCACACTTATAAGAGAGATAATAAACCTGTGCAGTAAGACCACTTGCCCAATAGAGCTTAGAGATTAAGGAGTTAGAGGGAAGATATACACAGAGATTTCTGTTGACTTTCTGCTTTATTTCAATGTGGAGGTAAGCAACTCAGTCTGCCTGAATCAGCATAGCCCTAGTTTGAATGGGAGTTGGTCACCAACATTTGTAGCTTGAAAAGTTGAGCCACAACATCCTTGCTCCCCACCATCTGGAGGTAAGTTTCTCTCTCATGTGGTATAACCTCCTTTTTTTTTCCTCTCTCCAGTCGTTCTGCTGGAGCAAGTAGATCCATGTTCTAACCTGACTTACTGCTGTGAAGTTGCAAGTGCCCGCAACTGATTAAATAAATACAGCTACAAAACTCTCCATGTTCAAGGATTCCTTAAAATATAATCTCTTTAAAAACCAATCCCCAAATAAAATCATATTAACTTCCATACTGAGGTAATTATCCTGCAGCAAGAAATAAATATTTTTGTTATCAAGCTGTTGTTCATTCTGTGTCCTAACAGCAGCTGAGGCTAAGAAAGATTCAAGAGCCGATTCTTACTAATGTTGGGTCAACATCCCTATCTAATGTCATTCTTTCAGAATGAATTTGTCAGAGTTCAACAACAGCATTACAACCAAACTGCAAAAGAAACACACACAAATACAGACAGAACAGGAAAACAGTAGCTAAAAATCTCACCAGTGGAAGGACAGTCATGCTTTCATTGCTGCTTTAATTTCACCTAAACAGCACTCTTTCAGCTGGTGGGAGGAATATTGTCATCCACCAGCTATTTGGCACGCTCAGAAAAGGGATACACTACAGCCACCGATCACTTAGTTTTTCCCCAAGTTTAAAGTTTGGTACAAAGTAAACAGCTCTAAGCAGTTAAAATTCCATCCAGAGCATCTCCCAGAGCTTACATTCAAGTATGTATCTTGTAAAGGAGACTATATTATGTACCTACGCTTGCAGGCTAAAGGTAATGTCTCAATTACATGCCAGAACAGCAGAGCAATGAAGGAAGGACCAGATCTCTTCTCCAAGAAGAGATCTAAGGATTTTCTGTAGTAATCTGGTTCATTTTAAGGGTGCTTATAAGCATTTCAAAGAGTTTCAGTAGAGCCATGCCATTGTCATAATGTCATCAACCAACCAACCAATCAGTAACTAAGTTCTCAAATTCTTACAGACAACTTCATTCATCCTCAGAGGACCTCAGACCACCCAAACCATGTTCTTAGACAGTGTAATCTCCTATTCCTACTATCTTTGAGTCCCATTCTCTCAATCCCTCATCACACTTGCCCCAGAAGACCTAAACTCTTCCTGACCATACCACAGCTGATCCTTCAATAGCCTTAACCACCCCTGGTTACTTCTCTTCTCCAGGCTTGGAGGGAGCTGTTCCAAGGGATAAGAGCTATTTGTGTTTTTGATGTGACCTGGTAGGAACGGTTTGCAACTGCTCCACTTGTAAAGCTGAGAAACCCAAGACTATCAAAGATGTAAATCCACCCAGATGACACTGTGGGATGGAAAATTTAGATGCATCCTGAAAAAAAAAAAAAAACAAAAAAAAACAAACCAACAAACCCAAAATTAAAAGAAGTATCACCCAGATCCCAACACAATCAGAAATTTTTATAATCATCACCTACTTCTGGAAAAAAATAAAAAGTTACAGGCTTGCAGAGGTAGCTCACTGGATTTCCCACATCCCAGGCTAACAGCCTAAACACATCCTCATCTCAGTCCATGCCTGTACATAGTACTGCAATAAAATCAAGCGGAACCAAACTAGTACATTGCATCTCTTCAAGTGCTGCAATTCATCACAAGGGTTTTGTCATAGGCAATATGCAATGTTCTGTACTTCCTACACCATGTACTCTACAGTTAGTCATAAGCAGATGCAGAGCCAGCAGACTGGCCTCAACAGTATGCATTGCTTTAGAACAAATTTTGGAAGAAGAAATAATTAATCACATGAGGGTAAACTGCAAAACAGATAAAATAGGTTTAAGGGATAAAATGGATTCACCAAGAATAGATCAAGCCATTCTAACTTGATATCTTTCTTTGATAAGACAACTGATTTTTCTAGACAAGGGAAATGTGGTAGATCTAATTTATCTGTACTTCAATACAGCATTTGGTATGGTGCCACGTGGAAATTATTAGCCAAGTTGGAGAACACAGGGATTAGTGTAAGAATTGCAATGTGAGTAAGGAACTGGTTAAAAAAAGGCAATGACAGGAGTTGTGCTGAAATAGGAATTATTAGTCTGGAGGGAAGTTATGTGTGAAAGTCCTCAAGGATGTTTTGAGACTGATCTTATTTTATCTTTCCATTAATGACCTTGGCACAAAAAGTCAGAGTATACTAACAAAATCTGCTGACCATGTGAAGTCAGGAGCTATTGCCAATAGCAGTGAGTTCAGAATACCTTTCAGGAGTAACAGGATGTTCTTGAGTTCTGAAGCAATAGAAATGTGATGAAATGTGATAGTCAAAGTGCAAGGTTACACATTTGGGGTTTAATAAGAATTGCTGTTATGAGCAGGGGCTCATAATTTGGAAATGAGTAGAAGGACACCCTGGATATATGAGCCCATTAGAGGATAAGGACAAGTATGACCTAGCAGGGTGACACAACCATGAAAAGGACAGATCAGGTCTCAGGAAAGCCAGTGCCATTGGAGAAGGGAAAGCAGGAGTGTTTTCATACAAGGCTTCACCTGAACAACTGTGTGCAGTACACAGAAGGAACTGTGTAGAAAAGTGCTAAGGAAAAAATCATGGTAACAGAGACATATCTCATGTGAAGTCTTAAAGATCACAATTTTGTCACCTTAGCAAAATGACGGTTAAGAGGTGACTGGATTGTTCTCCATAGACACACTGGGTGGGGAAGAAGTAAATACTGAGGAAGGCAGAGAGATACTTAAGCTGAAGAACAAAGTTGGCACAAGGACAAATGGATATAAAATGGATACGAATAAATTTTAACTGGAAATTAAAGCATGGGTTTTAAGCACTGGAAAATGAAGCTCTGAAACATCTTCTTGGCAGCAATGGGACGAACAACCTAACGACTTTGAAAAGGGAGCCTGAATTGCTTAAGTTGGGACTGTTAGGCTCAGTTGCCAATGAGGAAAGGGTCTAAAAAAAGTGACCTGGACATGACTGTAGTCCTATATCCCTATATTTTAATCATAGATAAAATGGGAGTGAAATGGGAAACACGTATTCTAAACACCAAGTTAATAAGCCAGCTCAGAACAGAGCAGCTGCACCAGCTTAAGCTGAAAGTCCAACTAGTCTGGTAACCTGTGGCCAACAGTGGTCGAGGGAAGAGTATAAGACCACAGCAAAAACACAGTGCTCAAACTTCCAGAGCAGACTCGGACTCCAGCAATGTGTAGTCCAGAGATTTCATAATCTGGCCATGATGTCTTTGGAAGGCTTTTTAGATCTTAGTTGATTTTGCTCCTGTATATTTGCCTAGCCACTTTTGAACTTACGCAAACTCTTAGCAACCACAATTATCCTGGGAAAGGCGTTCACACCTACACTGTGTAGAGAGTTATCTACCTGCATTTGTTTTAAGCTTGGAGTTAAAAACCAACATTGTAATTTACACTCTGTCACCTGTCAACAAGCAGCCCCAGAATATTAACTATCTGTAATGCCAGACAAATTCAAACATAAAAAGCACCCTATGGGAAAAAATAAAACAAAAAAAAAGTCGTAGAATAAAATGCAGAATGGACTTTCACTGAGAACAGCAGCAAACTGGCAAATGCATCAACAGGCTTACAGCAAATCCAGGCAACTGGTGTTTGTGATAATATCGGCACCTCTTAACACCATCTGGCAAACCAACGGCATCTTTCCTGGCATCAGAAGATACAATGAGTTGAGTAAGCCTGGGACAGGAAGACAGACAGAAAGGAGATAATAAATTGTGCACAAGAACAAAGACAGTGGGGGGGGAAGGGGGGAAGATGGGAACAGGAGGAAAAGTTTAAAAGCACAAGAAAGATGACTTGATAAGCCATATGCTAGACCAGAGAATTTGATAGTGTGCCCAGTGCAGAACTCTGTATTTGTCTCAAGAAGGAATGGGGAGGAAAAAAAAACAAAACAAAACAAAATAATTTAAAAACCTGCCAAACCTGCCCAGATGCCTTCTTCTGATTTTCTGTTCTTTGTAGCAATACATTAGTAAAGTCTTAGCAGTTTTGTCAATCCCAGTGTATCTGACTCGTTTATATACTTAAAAAAAAAAGTATGTATGATTAAGTTGCCCTATCTTAAAAGGCATAATAATAAATGCTGCTCCATAATCAGAAAACATTAAAAACTCCCTGTAGTAGCAGTTGAGACAGCCACTCTGAAGAATGGAAATCTTTGAAGTGCTTCCAAGTCAGCAGCTTGGATATCAGGGCAGGAGTACAACTAGCAGACAGATAGACAAATGCAACTTCCAGATCCTGTGCTTAGAAACCAGGAGCAACAACAAAGAAAAACTCCATTTCCCAAGCCAAAGCACAATTGGATTAGCCAGTAAAACCAGGATGCTAAAAAGCATAGACAAAGAAGTCTTCTGTCTAGGTCACCCTTTCAGACGTGAGCTACCAGAACAGAGTCAGCTGGAAATCACTGCAGACAGAAGAGACTGAAAGCCAGGATCTCTTAGGTTTTCTTCTTTGCTTTGATCTCAGCTTATAGGTTGTAGCACCAGGTAGTATGACTGACAATGTTGTGCCTCTTTTTCTGTCTCTTGAATAGATAATTTATTTCTGTTCCACCCCAGTATTAAAAAAAAAATAAAATAATTAAAAAAAAAAAAAAAGAAGACCTCTGAAAACAAAAAACCTCACGACAGAAGAGACTCGTGGTATACTACATGAAAGGATCTTAAGAATCATAAGACATATTGACACTGATACCCACCTGTTCAGGACTAGCTGGGAACTATGAACAGGGAACAGCAGAGAAGCTAAAGACTGAACAAAGAATTGAAAGTAATTTAACCAGCCTGCCTTCTCCTGTGAGATTGTACCTTTTACATGCTTAAGCACAAAACATCCTCTTCAAATTATTGAATGAAAGCTGATGAGTTGGTGCTTCATTAAATACCTCTTGATGCTTGATCTAATTCATAAAGGCAATCACACCTGTATAATAAAGACATAAAACCCTATTTTTATAGAAATGTAAGAAAAGGTTTTGTCCTGCCTGGCAGCTCACATCGCTTCAGGTCACCCTCCCTCCTTTTGCCCTTCACTCTGCTATTTCACTGTATACTCACTTGTTGCTGTCACGGTTATTTATATCACAAGCAGCACAGGGCAGGGACCATGCAACATATATTTGTACAGCATCTAGCACAATGGGAAGCCTGACTGAGGGCTCGAGGTATTACAGCTTACAGGCTTAAAGCCCCTAAGCTTCCACAGCCCCTGTCTCTGGGAGGAATTAAGCACCCTTGAGTGTTCATATTGCCTGGCTTCATTTTGCCTCCAACCCCTGGGACTCATACTTAACTACTGGAGTTTATACAGTCACAGAGCAACTCACTCAAAAGACAATTTCACATTTGACAACCAAGAGACATTTAGATACAACATGTAGACACCACAGCAATAGGTGCTTTATAAATCCTACCAGAAGGTAGATCGCATCCAAGACAGATGCCTTGCATATGCATTTCCCTTGTGGCCCAGAAATACAGATCTTAAATATGCAGGCACTTGCACAGTGATTTGTTTTGTTCTAAAGGCTTAAAACCAGCAGCTTCACAAATCTTGGAAATATGAGCGGGCAAAAGCTGCTTATGCTCCTGGCATTTTCATAGCACTGCTGGTCTAGGACTTACACAAAAACACCCATCATCATGTCTGCTTTAATTCCAGCTTGTTAGCTAGGCATTAAAACTTCTGCTAAAGGCAAAGCTTGCTCACAGCCTGCAATGTCCCACACACCGCCAACAGGTGGAGTTTGGAGATCCAGCTGTTGTGCACAGATGTGCTTTTGGTGTAATGCTGAAGGAAAAGGAATAAAAAAATAAAATCACTCACTCCTTTTCTAATGGTTACTCCAACTCCAATGACCAGATTTTTTTAATTTTTCTTTTTTCTTTTTTTTGAAAAGCACACACTGACTTTAATACAAATATATATCTTCTATGGAACTTATTCTCTGTGATGCAATTCATTTTGCTTAACAATTAGTGAACAAACAAAAAAAATGTACAGGAATTAAATGCATACTTAACAGTACTTTCTCCCCACCTTTAAAGATTTCTACAGGTATTAACTGTTAGAGGGGGGTTGTGAGAAAAAAAAAAAAAAAAGTGTGCACAAGTGAACAGTATTTTCTCCCCACCTTTAAAGATTTCTACAGGTTAGAGAGGGGTTGTGAGAAAAAAAAAAAGTGTGCACAAATACCAAAGTAAATGTTAAAAGCCAACAAGACTTAACAGCAAAAGGTGTGATGATTCCCTGCTTTTGAACCCTACAACAGATCCAGGCATTAATTTTCTCCTATCTTGCATCTTGGCGAGCTGAAGTTAATGTGTTCTCCAAAAGATGCGCTGCCACTCACTGAGAAGCTATAGCCGTGATGCAGGAGCCCCAGCTTGAGGTCCTCTCT
Source organism: Antrostomus carolinensis (assembly GCF_000700745.2). Classification (NCBI taxonomy): domain Eukaryota; kingdom Metazoa; phylum Chordata; class Aves; order Caprimulgiformes; family Caprimulgidae; genus Antrostomus; species Antrostomus carolinensis. Next base: position 129,025 of record NW_010286470.1, read on the forward strand.
TGCTCTCATGGCTAATAGAGTAAGCATATCTCAGTTCCCATGTTCAGCTCAAAGCCTTCACTGTAGCATCTTCCAAACATCTCTGCCTGCCCTGGAGCCTGTTAGGTTGAGTCAGTGAAAAGGTACTGCATTCTCCTTTGTCTCTACCTCCCAGAAAGAAGAGTCACGTCAGGGTTATCCTCCAGCCATCCTTACAGGTATCCTACTCTCTCTTGTGTAGAAGTACAGAAGGAGAAACCACTGTATCCTAAAAATTCAAACTATTCTTTATGGTTCTAAATTAAATTGGCTCATCAGGGTTATCCTCCAGCCACCCTTACAGGTATCCTACTCTCTCTGTGTAGAAGTACAAAAGGAGAAACCACTGTATCCTAAAAATTCAACCTATTCTTTATGGTTCTAAATTAAATTGGCTCCAAAGTAGTAACAGAGAAGAACAAGATACAGTAAATAGCTCCTGCCAAACAAATGCCCAGGCATTCCTTACAGTGTGGTGCTGGCACTGTTCCACATGCAGAAGCTGTACCTCAGATGATTTCCCATTCCTGTCAACTCCCTCTCTAGGGTCAGATGTCACCAATATGGCTGAGGTAGGCTGTGACAGCTTGTCATTCACATCAATATGAAGAAGCTGTAAGGATCACAATCAGACAGGATTCTTAACAGATTCATCACCCAGTCAGTTTCAGGCTGACAGTGTGAGAATCCAGCTCTCTCACCCGAGGGACACATGTAGGGGGACTAAGAAAGGGGCTTGATGCTATTCTTGATTGATTAGGAAGAGCAGGAAGGATATTCATCGAGGCCACGTCTGATAACAAGCACCAGCACAACCCTACAAAACACCTCGTACACAATTAAAGTGTGTCAGTGAGTGGGGTTAAATCCCCTTCATTTCCCCAGACAGCTATCTTCCAATTCAGTTACGAGTGAGAAGAAGCCCAGAGGTCTATCGGCTCACTTCTTAGTTGTCAATTTATTCAGAGCTTATCAGTTCACCATGACCAGCAACTTTTGCTCTAGAGATCCCAGGGATTGACAGACACATTGTGCTCACAGCAAGGTATGTGCTCAATGCATGGTGGAGAGTCCCAGCCCTGTTCTGCTCTCTTCAGCATCGTTCTGCTTCAAACTTTTCCAAATGCTGTGTACACTCAGAGCAAGGGCAGGGAAAGGGACACAACCCACAGACCCGGTGAAATCCTGCTCATGGTGTGATGAAGCCAAAGGGCTTGGTGACATACCTGGGCACCCTAAGCCCAAATCTTGGCAGGGCAACCGTGACTTCTGTCCTCATTAAAAGAAATTGAATTGCAGGTGCTTTGCCATTGGGGAGTCTCTGACAGTGAACTATAGAAGAGAAGGTAGAGCTTGGTGGTACCCAGGATTTTATGATGCCAGAAAATGAGCCTACACTCAGACTATATTGCCTGCAAACAGCTGCAAGATTTTTACTTTATGTATCCTATCAATTGCTGGCAGTGAGATATCCAAGGGCAGCTTGTGTTGTCGACAGTCCAGGTAGTGAGGTATCTAACATGTCATTGCTTGTGCCCAGAGCTATTTGGGAGCACAAAGGGGAGGCTGATTTCAAAGTAATCAAGGCTAAGAGCTGTAGTTCTTCCTGAATACTGGTTAGCACAAACCATCTCTAAGGCAGCAGTAATCTCAGGGTACAACATCTTTAAAAAGCACTTCTTAATGAAAAGTGTTCTTGAGCTGTACAGCAGCAGTGTTTGGAACAGCAGTCTTGTCTTTACTGCATGTAACCGGGCTGCAGCAATGGATGGGAAATTCGAGTTTTCATTTCAGTCATTCATACAGTTTCACTGCTTAAGATTCTGAGGTTTGTTTTGTTTGGGGTTTTTGTTTGTTTGGTCTTTTTAATCAAAGAAATAAACATCTTCCAGAGAAACTAATTTTAAAAATGCATACAACTTAAGAGACTTGAAAATAGCATGAAATATGAAGATGAAGGACTGAGAAAACATCATCTTCTCCACACCCTACCAAGAGATAAGGTTGACTTGCACGGCAGCATTTTCTTTAGACAAAAGTCAGATGTCTCGGAATAAAAGGAGCAATGACTGATATTGAACACAAGATGAAAAACTGTTTGTTCTTTTTAATCTAATGGTACTGTTTCCATATTAGAAGGCTTAAGAAATAGATCCGTCAGTTTGAGTTTATATGGCACTTCACTTTCCCCTCTGGTCCTTTTCAGATGAAGCACATCCATAAAGTCCAGCCAAAGGAAACTTAAAGCTTAAAACCTCTAGGGAAGAGAGTTGGCTTGCAGAGTTTCTTTGACTATGCCAGAGCAAGAATGCATTTCATACAAGCACAGCTACCAGAATCAATATCCCTGCGCTGCATGACGAGATACTGCTTGGGTGGTTGCAAACTGATAATAAAATCATAACATAACCCTATAGCCCTACTCAGTTCTGCTTTTTGCTGAGCGTCCAGTTATGATCTGCCTGTAGTACTAAAGCCATGGTTTAAATGTGCAAGTAACTGTTACACATCAGCTGCAGCACTGACAGCACACAGCACCACAGCCACATTTGCAGTAGAGAGCAAATGGAAAAAGACATTGATGCTGATTAATTTTCTTGCATGGACCACTTTCCATTTATCAATCTCCATGTGCTTCACAAATAGGTAAGCATCATTTCCCTTCTTATGTGCACAGGTTAGGCAGCTTCTATATGTTGCTCTTACCTAAATCCCAAAGGATGGTGGTTCAGAGTTAGAGCTGTCTGAAAAGCTCACATGCAAGCAGAACTTCAACAAAATATATAGAAGCAAATACGCAGAAGCTGTCACCAATTTTCTCTTGTTTTTCAGCTACCCCCACTTGTAATCTCTTCTGACGATTGTGTTCCCTCTTATACATACTTAGCCCTTCAGCACTGAATTTACTGTTAATTAGGCCCTTAACAGTTTGATGGTCCTAACTGATGCTGTCAAATATGAATATGATTGGAAATACTGGGGTGATTGTTTGTAAGTCATGTATGTACACAAAACTGGGCTTAATTGGTACTATTAAGTCAGTTTCAAATTGAGAACACAAACATGCTTGAGAAACAAAGTAACATTCTCTTACAGATTCACATTAAGCATCTTGACCCGTATTTAAGACACTTTTACATCTAAACATGCAGCTGGCACTCAGGATTTTTCAAAGCCTATTTGTATACTAAGGTCAGAACTACCTTTTAACTATATGAATTAGGCCATTAACCCACTGAGAGGCTTTCTGTTACCATTACATTCCCTTTCATCTTCACACATTTAAATATCTCTGAAAATCCAGATATTCATTCAGAAAACTGTCCTCACTGACCCTTCAGTCAACACCAACAGCCAGTTTATAAGAAATTTTTCAAGTCTGTCTTGTATGCAAGAGAAATGCCAATTTTACTCTGTGTGTTGTTGAAACAGAGGACTGCAAAATACATGTAGAATGGTGCTAGAAACTTACAGTATTGACTAGTTTTGCCACAGGCAAGTAGAGTAAGAAGTCTTTGGAAATACAGATGTTACAATTGCAAAGAAGGGAGCAAAGCTTATTAACTTGCCTGGGATTTTCAATAAAGGTTTATCAGGAAAAAAAAAAAAAGCCATCCTGCTATTCGCTTGCCCCTGCCACTCTGTGGTTTCTGTCTTGCATGGCAGGTAGAAATGGGGATGCTGCTGTATTGTGTAGTATATACAGAGACACATCTTTGCAGGAAAAAGAGCCAAGGTATGGAAAGTGAACAGCTTTCACTGCCCTGCAGCAGCTCTCTGGACACAAGATCTCCAAGCTGTGATAGGAAAATCAGAAGAGTCATCTGAGGACATGGATCAGGTTCCAACCAAACAGGATAGATGTTGCAAATGAGGCTGCATCTGCTGCAGAAGCTGCCATCACAAAAGGCCAAAGCTTCAAACAGCAGCAGATGCACCACCACTTCAACACATGCTGTGAATTTGTCCTTGTCCTGTCCTCATCTCTGCAGCTCAGGCAGGACAGAGGTAGAACATCTTACTGCAGGGAAGGCAACCTACAGGCTGCAGGTCAGAGATGAGGTTCTCTGCAACCATAGTACCTCAAGATATTTAAAATTTCAAAGAAAATGATGGGCTATAGATGATGGCAGTGAGAATGGCACAGGTAGGGGTCCTGAGGAAGAAAGACAAGTATGTTTGGTTTAGTAGTATGCCCAAGAGTCAGAGAAATAGTATTCTCCGTTAGGTCACCCATGTTGCCTTCCACATAGCACTTTGCCCAGTTGGTGAGTGAGATTCAACATGCAGGATGCATTAAGACTTTGGGAAGATGAGCAGGAAGATGGTACTACCAGGAGCAGCCCAAGCACAGCCTCAGGCTTCATCCCCACACCTACAAGCAAGGAGATTTGAGAGCAGGCAGTATGCACTAGCCTCAGGTGCAACATGGGGCACTACACCATCCCTGAGCTTGGAAGCCTGGTTGAAAGCCAGCATATGGCTGTTGTGGCTGATCCAGCCAACCACAGACTAATGATTTTTTATTTTTTTTTCCAGTTACACATGTATAATTCCTTATTATGCAATAATATGGTCACACCTTAGTGCTGGTGCTTGTTCTTCACAACATTTAGCTAGAGGATTTAGAAGGAAGAAAAAGTCAGTAACAGCCAAAATACAGCAAATACTGAATCAAATTCTCCTGCTATTTCCTGTTTGAGAGCTGCAATGTCATGTCACACTGGCATAACTGCAGGGGCTTTTTGAAGCAGCATTTTGCAGAAGCCTAAGTAATAAAAGTTAGTATATTTTTTTCTTCTCTCCTTTCATTATTGGAAAGCTTCCATCTGATATAATCAAGCCAAATTCTGGCATTTGAAAACAGATCATATAAAAGCCGAGGCTGGTAGAACTTGAGCTGTAAATATAAGAATGTAGCAATGGGGATAAATAATTAAAAAGCACAGTAAAAATTATGAGCATTTTCAGGATGGTTCTTCCACATGCACTTGTTTTTTATACACAGAAAAATCTGCAAGGTGGTGAAAGCTGGAATAACCACAGATAGGTAAGTGCAGTTTAAAACAACAAAAACAAAAAGGAAATTAAGCTTTTGAGTAGACATTGAGAGCTGTTGTGCCATTGCAATGTATGGCCTATGGTCCACACAAAGCCCAAACTCTACCCATTTAACACAGAAGAGGAAAGAAATACATCAAGTAGATGTGCCAAAAATATGGGATGATTTTCTTTTTTATTCTGCAATAGTCTGGCTGTTGCTGCAGGGTAATGATAAAAGCTTGGTCTCAGAGCCATGACCTTCCCAAGGTTTACACTTCAGGGCGAGTTTCCATTCCCAACCCCAGAGCTGCAGCCCTAATAGGAGTCAGCGGCCCTGTTCTTCCTCACCAGCCACTTCCTCAAGTTTTCAGGTTCTCCCTTCCATGTTCCAAGCCCTGTCTCCAAACACATCCCAGAGCAACTCAACTCTAGGTTTATTTACAGATTTTACTGGCATTGCTGCCATTCCAAGTGTTGCCCTGCAGATAAAGAGACCAAGAAAAGCCCTGCCAGTGTTGGCAAGCCAGAGACTTGGGCTGCATCTGTAGCACTGCTGTCACAAAACCTTCTCTCCCTAACAAAACTCATTTCACCTGTGTTTTGCAAATACTCTAGTATTTAAGATTTCTCTTTTATTCTCTATAATCAGTGTTCAGTAACTACCCAAAAGAGCCTGAAAGAGACTGAAGACTTCGGAGTGCTCTCTCATGCCCACTGGAAATGGAAACGCACCAGTTGTGTTGTCTCTGTATTGCTAAAACCAGTTACCCTGGTGCTGCTACAGCTGGTGGAGCTCCAACAGTGCTATCAGGACAGGGAATCCTGGCCCAGAAAGGCAATTGCTAAGGGCTTTGACACTGTGTCATGTAACTCTGCTCAGGCCAGGTCTAATCACTGTTGTGCTTTAAAACTACTGATAGTTCTAGAGACTGGCTTACACTTCACCTGTCAGCATTGCCAGCACTGGTGGAGCTGTAAAAAAAAGCCACAGCAACCCCAGGAAATTCTTAGGGTTGTTTTCCTTGTGGGGACAGCATCTGCTCAGGGCCAGCATTGTTCGAAATTCTTGCTGTAGAAGCTCTGTACTGAGGCTTCCTTTCATTGTTTTTTACCATTAAGTTTCTCTTGTCTAAATTTGGACTGAAAGCTTTTGTGGGGAGGATTTTACAGCTGCTTTCTACTCCCTTCATAAGGGTAACAGGCTTCGGGGTAGGAAGAGAAATGACAATAAATCAAGAGAAAGGCAAAGGAGAGGAGAATCCTGGGCTCTCATGTGCCCTGACACACCATTGAATGCCCTCAGCTTTATCTACTCACTCTCTGGCTTCCATCACAGATTCAAGTCATTACCCAACTCAATGATTTCCGAGGGGGGATTCTTTCTTTATCTCCTTGACACAGGAAAACAGATGCAGGCAAACAGGCAGGGTGGGCACCTGCTCATCACCTCTACAAGCAAATTCAGATAGGCTTTGCTTAGAAATCCCTTCCCTCCAGTCCCAATCCCCCAGGGCTGTCTGGCTGATGCTTTCTGAAAGCTTTGGCACTTAACATCCACCCCAGACATGCTTACGAGGTCACACAACCCTGTGGCTCAACTCCTCTACCAGCTCCACATTCATCCCACAGTCCACTTCAACTGCATCCAGCCTGAGCATGAAACCTGTCACAAATTCACTACTGCTCTTCTCTTCCCTTTCTCATCTCCCCCCTCTATCTCTGTCCTCAGATAACTGACCATACCCTCACTGCAGCATTAGAAAAGTGCTGTTTTAAGTGTATGCCTTGAGCATATAAAAAGTCTGATCGCTGGTGACTTGCCCACAGTAATACACCATATCTCAGATTAGTGCTATAGACATGAGAGATCTTTTCTCTTCTACCTTTAGACTTATTTCCTTTTTTACTCTTACAGCTCTACCACCACTGGTGAAAGACTTCCAGCTGCACCTCCAGATCAAGAGAAGCTTATCCGCTCATCTCACACATCACCCATCATCAACTTCCATAAGTCATTCCAAACACTTAACTTCTTCCTATATTGCAAAATATTTTCTAATCCTTCTAGCTCTGTTCTCTTTTTTTTTTTGTTTATTCTACTCTATTCTTTCTGTGCTATTTACAAAATGCTTGGCTTAACCAGTACACACCAGTCTTGACCTACCCTTCTATGGCACTGTCATACTCAGCTGCAAGGAATCAGTGTTAACACTAACAATCTATTTAAGTCTGGGAAACATTTTGAGATGCAACCGATATATTAAATCAAGCCCTACCTCCTATTTGAATGGGAGTGACAGTGGTTTCCCCTTCTACGTGGGAGATGCACCTCAGAGAGAGCTTCTAAGAAGCACCATGATTGCAATGCAGTGAGGCACCCAAGTTTTAGCTTTAATCTAGCTAGCACAAAGACCAACAGAGAGACAGATAAGGTAACATGAATAATATTCCCAGGCTAGATAATATGTTGCAAGAAGCTCGAGTAGCCCACGCTGGAAGCCCTGTTGCAAGCCTTAACAGTTGTTAGCAGAATGAGATAAATTAAAGCTAGGATGGAGAGATTCTCCCACCCAATGAGTGGAGTTGCGTGCAGTATAGACATACCCATAGCCATCATGTGAGGTCAGCCATGAATTGCATCTGCCATAGCCACTGGGTGTGAAAAGTCAAGAACTTAAGAACAGAAGCAATTTGCCCCCATACCATCTTTCTAAATATAACCCACTAGCTCACCAAAGAGGATGAAATAAAGGGCAAGAAAGATCTTCAGTTGAAAGCATTGCTTCTTTTTCAAACTTTTAGTTCTACCTGAAATAGAAGTAAAACATAAGCTAGATCTAAAAGAAGAAAACAAATATCTCTTTCAAAATAATAGTCTTACTAAGTGGATCCATTTATAAACCAGTTCCTAGCTTCCCATGACATATTAAATCAAGCTTGGAAATGGATTTCTCTTTATATAGTGTTTATTCGATAGTTTTTTATGCCAGAGGTAGGTGTACCTGTGCTTAATCTTGCCATACCAGAGGCTACCAAGAGATGGCACCAGGGCTTCTGTATGCAACATATTTGCCTGGCCATCTGGAACAACCTTGGTATGTGGTACTCCTCTCTGCCTCATCAATTCTTCATCTATTTTCAAATCTCATCTGAAAACGTCTCTTTTCTCCCTTGCCTCTACTTTTTAATTCTTCAATTTCTCTCTTCTGCTGCTATTAACGGTACAATGCCAGTAAAGTATAATTCTTCAATGCAACTCTATTTACTCTGCAAAGGAGCACTGAGATACCATCAGTCTGAAATGAGATTTTATAACTTACTATTAATATTAGAACAGGTCATTCTTTGATAAAAAACACACAGACTGTAAAAAGAACAGAGGAGAAGGAACTGTGTAGAACTGGGACACCTTTGTCTCCAATATAATTTATTCTCTTACAATGGCTCATTGCATTAAACTTGAACACTGGGGTTTATTTACTTATCTCAGTAACATACCCATCTCTGCTCCATTTTATCCGAGATATTAATAAAGTTGAAAAGACACTTGATATAAACAAGAATTTTGAAGATAACCCTTTTCCCCTTGCTGCTGGCATCATCTCATTCAGAACAGTATTTACCAGTTTTATTTAGCAGGAATTCTAGGCTAAATCCCACATAGATCAAGGACAGATGGGAAACATGTAATTTATTTGTGACATAGCTCAAAAGAAATTTCAGCCTCTCCTGTGAATTTTCTACAAGGATCAAATGAACTAAATAGCAGTTTGAGAATAACTAGGCACTAAGCATTGATTAATTCTGACCACATTCCAATAGAATCATGTGTTAGTTTCCAATTAAATATCCAAATCGCTCAACACAATTAATGGCAAAACACAGACTAATAAGAGGAATTAAGGATGAGTTGCTTTTGATCTCCTATCAAGAAACATTGCCAAATAAATAAAGGCATAAAAATGTATTTGGAGCATTCCTCAAAAAAAAAAAAAAAAAAAAAAAAAAAAAAAACAAAACCAAAAAAAAACGAACAAACAAAAAAACCCCCACCCAATCACAACAGCTACCATATCAGGTTGCTGACAAACTAATCACCATGTTGATGCTTTGAGTTTCTTCTCATTCTTAAAATACTGGCTCGCAATGGCCATGCAACATATTCTTCTGCTCAAGCAGAAGAGCAGCTGAAAGTTTGGAACAATCCAGGAGATGGAATCTCAGCAAGTGTATATGGTGGTCTACCAGCAAGAAGTTATGCAGGATTAAGGTTGACGAAACTCTAACTGGGTCTATGACATATTTGCAATTGGATCTCTTCCACGTGTCTCTCCATCATTCTTAACACAAGAGATAATTCTACTATTCAGGTCATCCCTGCTACATGGCTCATCTCTTTTTGTCCAAGAGACATAGCCCACTGCCATTCTGATTTCTTCTATTGTTAAGGTCACAGGAGATCACCTTTACAAGCATTTGTTGATGTGGCAGCTTGGTCACTTTTCAACACTATGGGCTCAACACTTACATTTTATCTTGCATCAAAAGCACCAGTTCCAAGATGGGAAAACAGAATCTCAGTTGTGTGCAAATAAAACAGGTTTTCTAGAAAAGCAGAGCAATATTTTTTTTTTCCAAAGTTTATTTTAAAGCAATATATAGCCTCTTAAATTATATCTTTCAGCATTTCCAGAGCCTTTCTCCTTGGTCAATCTGACACAATGTCTGATTAAATATAGACCCATCAGATCTGGGCTTTTAGCTTTAGATGTGCTCTCTTGTTCACCTTGACATTCCTCTCTTCACTTGCATGAGCTCTGCTTTCAGTACTCTGGTAAAAATCTTCCTCTCAGCTCACATTGTGACAGAAGTAGATGATACAAGAATCACTTATTGAACCATGGCAACAGTCTCATTATTATTCTTGCATGTTTCAAGTTAATGAGTCACTCCCTACCTCAAATCACCCCAGAGTACACATCACCAAAGAAAAGACGCATGTGACATTCTCATTTCTTCCTGGGTTTTGAGACCTGACTGTAGTTGGAGAAGATTGTGTTTTCCAAATCTCTCTCAGAAACCATCTACTTGACCCAACCTTAAATACCCATCACACTACTTCCAAGTTACCCACTCCAAACTCATTCTCCAGTCAGCAGAGAGAAATAAATATTTCCAAGCCCCTCCAAGTTTCTAGGGACAAACACTTGATACAGGTAAAGAGAACCTTGCTTCTATTTATTTTGCTTTAGCATGTGAGGAGTCCAGATATCCACTCAGGTGGAACAGCTACATGAGAGGATTTCCTCCCTTAAATAGAAAGGGAGATTATCAGCAAGCGTTGAGGAGCTGGGACCATCCAATAAGCATCAAACATAAAAAGAATTGTGACCAAATATCAGAAGTGGGCAATGCTGGACATGAGCAAAGGCAGATAATTTCTGCATACCATATTTTCTACTGAATTAATTTGGCACCATTCCCAGACCTTTTTTTATTACATTTCCACTTTTAATTAAGTAGTCAAACTTTACTGGAACACTCCGGTGCATAAAGCCAAGTTTTGTGAATATTAACAGAAAGAAGTTTGAATTCTGATGAATACTCATTTTTGTTGCAATCTCTTATGTGAGGTTTATCCAATCACTTACCATTAGACAGCTCTGCTCAGTGTGGTAAAAAGATGTACTCACAAAAAGCTTTGAGAAACAAAGACTTACAAAAGAGTCTGTAAATTGCTTTTAATAAAGCTGTAGAAATAAGACTGCCCACTAACCTTTTAACAGCAGAAAAAGATAACATAATTGAGGAAACAACTCAGACACAAGCTACACCATCATTTGCCATTTTCTAAAACATAGGTCTTCCTCATATGAAAGCATCATAAATTCTGGATTTTTGTTTTCTCTCACTTTCACAATCTACATTCAGCTTGAGGAGCCCTAAAAGAAGCCCGCACAACACGTAGCCACAGGCAACATACCGCCTTCAAAGCCAACAACCTGACATGCCAGCAGCCTGGGGAGGAGATCTGATGCTTGGCCACCTGGAGACAGTCACACAGAAGATACCCAGCTCCTGGTTGGACAGAGGGCAAACACCTACCACTGTCACATTCTACATCCATCTGCCCACAACACATCCAAATATCTCTCAAAATAAATAAGTTTGGAAAATGAACAAGGGTGTTGAAAGGGACACTGGAAAGTAGGAAAAAGGTAGGAAACATGGAACATGTGAGGAGTAGGTAAGGTGGGAGGTGAAAAGAGCAGATATCATTGCACTCTATGGGGTATCAGGGATATTACATTAGAGAAGGTGCTGATGGAGTGAAGATTTGAACATCCCCCACACACACTCGTATCAGATATCCCAGCTACTGACACAAACAGAACTGAGAAAAACAGAACATCATCTGGCTTTATTTTAAACTGCCCCTATAAAAAGTATGAGAAAACTTTCTCTGTAGCATGGCATCACAAGAGATGGGCAAGAAAGTCTAGCATCTCCATCTCACTTGGATTTCACAGTGCTTAACTCCAAAGTTCTCTAAACCTCAGTAAGTTTCACATTTTTTTCATGCAGCTTTTACTTCAGATATGGGTAGTCCTGGAGAGATCCACCCAGTTATGGCACCAGCAACCTGCAGACCTCAAATGCCTAACTAAGACCAATAAAGTCCATGAGTCACAGCCTCAGGGGAATCAAAGCTACTTGGCACATGCCCAGAGAAGGTCAATTGGAGCATGGGAGACTATTTCTAAATAACCCAGAGCTTTACCACTGGGAAAAATAAATAGAACTATGTATCCTGTTTCCACATCTTAGCTGGCTAAATAAATAGCTCTCATAGTGCATTCTCTAGGGCAGACTCTTAAAGTGACCTTGGTCCTGCTGCTGCCCAGGACAGGAGAGTGCGGGTGTACCCACGAGAGAAGTGGTGCATTTTCGATGCTGCATTCCTGGCAGCTAATCAAAGAATAAGAGTAATCTCAGCCCCCACAGTTGCCAGCTGTTCCTTCCCAGCAGCAAGGCAAACCATGGTGGCACGTAATTATGAAGTGGAGAGAAGGTATCAAGGGCAAATACAAAGGGAGGATCAGAGGTTTGCTGGGAGGACATTGGAGTTTTCCTCCACAGGCAGGTTACAAACTAGCATTCTCTTCAAGTTCCCTACTGATAGCCAAAGAGAAGTAGATGTTTCTGTTACCAACTATCTACACCAAAACAACCCACTTCAGATTTCAGCATAGCCACAGAAACTCTGGGAAGAGCTGCACTAATATGTCAGATGACCAGGAGCACATGCTGAACTAAACAAAGCACATGACTCCTTTTTATTCTTTCTCCCCATCTCAAAAAACCCATCCATAATCTTCCTCCCCCAGTCAGCCTATGAATTTTTAACTAGAGCAGCTCAAAAAATAGAAGGACATTTTCACATGTACCCACCTCCATTTTCCAGTGAACTGTAAAGATGCCTGGAATTTTCAGACCATAGCTATCCCAAGCATTTGCTAATGCTGGGAAAGAAGATCTGTAACCTACCCTACAGTCTGGACTTACGGTCTCAGGACCTAAATTCTTGTCAACATCTCTTAAATCCACTTATCCTCAGCAAGAACAGTGTTTCCAAATGGCCTGCAAGCAAGCACAACCCTTACTCAATAATAAGAAACTAATGCCTTTAAATAAGTTGCAAGCATTTTTTAAAACAAAACAGGTTTGTGTGCTTCTTCTGATGTAAAACAGATCGTCTCTACTGAGCCATTGACTTTCTCAGCTGCTCCTAGTTATTAAATGAAACAAGCAGCTTTGAGCCCTAGGCAGGCCAGCTGAGTGGCTACCAGGCTTCAGCTGATTTATGGTTCTTGCTCATTAAACCAAGCGTAGGTGGGAGCCAAATCATCTTTTTCTGTGAGCTAGGTCCCAAGAAAGATTTTATCCTCCATTTGCACACTCATACAAATATGTTTTAAGAAGAACACAAATATTTTAAGGAAAAAAAAGAAAGCATGAAACTGAACTAGCAATGAGGAAGCTCAGGTAGACAGCAATTAATGTATAAAATACCTTTTTTCAAAGGGAAAATAAATCCAGGCTTTTCAGCAATAAATAAATGGGTTACTAGCAATAAAACTGGAGTTTTATTGAGGGAAATTTTGAGTTTGCATTTTCTGTTTTGTGTGTGTGTCCCAAATGGAAAAAAAAAAAAAAAAGAAAAAAAAAAAAGGTCCATAGAACAGTTCAAAACAATTCTTGTACATCAGATAAAAGGAAGAAAAACCCAAATATTGCATGTTGACAATCTGGAATCATTGAAATCAAAAGCAGTGTGTTTCTCTAAAGGTGATTTCCTTCCCTTTCTGCTTAGAAGTGAGTATTCTAGACCATTTTACAGCCTACATTACAACAACCCTTAGCAGCACTAGCTGCTTCTCCAAATGGATCTCAGCAAAAAGCCAGGCTAGAAATGTGTGACAGATACCAAGTTTTACACTTCCCTCAGAGGAAACAGTGAAAGGAAAAAGAACAAAATTAATTTCAAATGCCTTCATGCAGCCAGTCCCATTGCTAAGCAGAGAGCTGATACAGGCCCAAGTCCCATGACACACAGATCCTGACCTATGGGGCTATCACAGAAGTAGAACTAACACTAGTCTAATCACAGCCAACACTTCCATAGGAAGGAAACCAGGGAATTGAGTGGAATTTGCTTACTTCGTTAAGCACAGGCATGGACCCATTAATCAGTTTTGGTTGCCTCAGATATCAAGCCCAGCTCTGGGTCTATCTCATCCTGGGCTCTCCTGTCATACATAAAGCAGTTCTCCAGGCTCCCTGAGTCTTAAAGATTAAAGTTGTAATATGAAGCCTGAGGGGAATCTTGGAGGATGCTCATGTGGCCTAGGAATACTATCCTAGCTACAATATTCTTTGAGTTGGGTAATATCCAAACCTCATACCTATTCAAACCATTTGAATAGACCACGTAAAGGAATCACAGGTAATATAGCTAAGAGAGAACTGAAGCTGTGAAGCAGTTCCAAGTACTTAGCAGTATGCTAGAAAGCCAAAAAAATGCAGGCAAAAGTGAGTTGGCTTCAATTAACAAGGCAGCTGCAGGAAGTTGTGCATCTGCTGGGCCCACTCTATCTTATTTAGCAAAGCAAAGTGTTCAATTATTTTTTTTTTTAATAGCCCCAGACATGTAGGCAGAAGAACTGGAAGAATGTTGCATGTAGCAAACAACAGTACCATGGGTTGACATGCAAGTTCATAACTTGTGGCTAGTGGAAATTAATTCAAATTCCTTCCCGTACAGTGTATTTTGTAACTGTCGATATTTGGAGAACTGGTATCAGTCTTTGATGGAAACAACAGGATGGACATTATTTACTGGTGCCCTCATCCAGAGTGACTGACCCCCACTTCAATCATGGCTAAGCAAGCAGTGGTCAAAATATTGTGCCATGTCTGACCATCCACTTCCCACCTACACTCCATCTAAAGCTACTTCCTCAGTAATCACCAATCATGAACTGCACCAATGTCAGGTCCATGTAGAAGCCAAAACTTACTGAATGTTGCCATGTTCTTGCTGAAATGTGCATGAACAAGTAGGGACTATGTGCTTCACAAGGCACTGCATGTCTAAGCAGGAGAACCAGCAGCTTCTGTTTTGCTTAAGTGAATGTGGTTGTATGGACGCAGGCCATAGTGGTAAATTCTTCCTCCTATTTGCAATGTGCAAGCCACAGAATTGTGTCACGTCCTTCTGTGGATGTTTTCCACATTACAAAGTTTGCCTTGAAAGGCATCTGAGGACATGGTCAGAATGGACAACTTGAGGAGTAATGTTCAGCATTAAGATGGAGATATAAAATGGACTTGCTGTCTTCAGAAAAAAACTATTTTAAATATTTGGGATGGTCTTAAAAACAGACATGGATTAATACTGGTTAGAACTGTCATACTTCAAAAATATCATGATGACCTGGTCACAACTGTCTGCAAAAGGAGGATGGGGCAGCACTGCCACGATTCCACCGTACCTGCCCTTTGGGCTGGTGGTGGCAGGAGGTTCCTGCTAAGGGGTAGGCAGGAGCGGTTTGTCTGCTGCCAGCACATGCTTCTCAAAATCCAGTCCTGACTGGAAAATGAAGGACGGTACCTTGCAATCAAACTGCCATCACTGTATAGGGTACACTACAAATAAATGGCCACCAGCATGAATCATATGATGAATCACAGCATTGACATGTCCTTCAGGGAACTATTTCTGCCTCTTAAAAAACCCTGCAGATTTAAAGTGAGTGGAAATTGTGCATCCATTGCTGATTTCTTTGCCTTTTCAAGTGGAACCAAAATTTTATTTCTTGCCATCCTGGAAAGATGAGTTCCCTTGGGGCTACTGCCTACCTGACTGTCCTGACGTGTTTCTTGCTGTAGGGGGTGATGACTTTGAAAAGCAGCTCCATGGCTCCATTGATGCCAAGTGTAGTTCCTGTGGTAACTGAACCAATAAAAGAGAAAAGCAGTCAGATCTGAAGCAGGCTGTCTGCAGGATTTGTGTTTAGAGGTGATGCAGGGAGTAGCTGCCCCTGGGGCTATGAGCAGCTTTCTCTGGGCTCCCAACTGGACTTCACAGGTCATTTTACAAACACAGAAACTGAAGCACAAAGCTGTCTGTAGGCACAACCTGAGCCAAGATCAGACACAAAACCAGATCTCAAATCTTGCACTTCTTCCCTGAGTTCCCCAAAGCCTCTTTTCCTGTAAATATTGTACTCTCCAGACAACAAATCATAGTTAAACAGGGTCATCTCCCAGCAAAACAACAGGCCTCAAATTCATCCCGCATTTCCCACAGGCAACTCCATGAGGATGGTTTATTTCACAGGGGCATGGAGGGCAGAGTTGTCTTTCTGTGCTATTATTCAGCAGTATGGAGGTGGTTTTTTTGTGGGAGGAGTGCTTCTCAATGAAGCTTAATTTCAGCTAGGCCACTTTTAATCTTTCACATCCTAACACACGGGGAACTTTTATAGATTTCACAATCAATACAAAAAATGCCCAATGTATAAACTTAAGTGCTTAGCCAGGCCTCTGTACTGTAAGACAGGTTTTCTGTGTAAAGAAGGGAGGAATACAGCCCTGAATTATTAAATGCAAGTGAACAGGGTGAAATGAAATGATCAGTAATCAAGAGCAGCCAGAGGGAGACCTGGCTGCCTGCCCACTGCTTGATTTTGTAAATATCTCCCAGTGGTTATCATAGACCTGTCAGAGGGCCCATCATCTCCTGCAGACCTACCATGTCCCCGCCAGGTTGTCTTATGATGGGAAAGCTTTGCAAGGCTTGCCAGCTGCTTTTACACTAGCTGGTAATTCATTAGAGACAGGGCGGTAGACAAAGCTGCTTGAAATCATCCTGTCCTAGAGCAGGACGTGGGCTGCCACACATAACTGGTGTCAGAGATTGTGAAGGGAGTGACCCAGAGTGAAGAACTGGTGTATGAGATTGTGACAAGGACTCATCTTTTCTGCTTTTATACCTAAAGCACTCTTGGAGTTTTACGTGCTTCTGGATCCTCTCTAGTTCCACTCCATAAAAATAATTTTAAAGGTTGGGAACATGAAATCTCCTAGTTTGGTACCACATCCACACCAACCTTCACCTAACCTCCTCTGCAGCTTCCCAACTGGGTGAGAATGCCCACAGAGTCAGTTACTCATGGAAGGAGAAAGCACATCTGGAGAGTGCTGGAGATACTTGGAGAGTATCCAAGGAGCAGAGTCAGGGTTCTGGGGTCTGACGTTAACAGAAAGGAGGTCAGGCTGCAGTGTGCATCCTCAAACTTCTGCAAAAACTGCAGCTGAATTGGGGTGCAGGTGCAATGAAGCAGGGAGCAGGGAAGGGGGTAGATCATCGTTTTGGTTGGGAGGCAGCACAGGGTCACTACACAGCTGTGAAACCCAAATAAAGGCACGTTTCAGCTTCTGGCCTTGGCTGCATTTTCAGTCACATTCAGCCTTTCAAATACTGCTTATCACAGGGAGAAGGGGTTGAATGTTGAGGTTTGGCTGCTTGCCTGAGAAAGTCCATTGCATGAAGCTAGCTCCTGTACAGATAGAAGAGACCTGCAGGGCTGGTCGCCAGGAGTGCTAAATCTGAGGATGCATATAGCAGACTGCAGACAGGATGGCTGTCAAGAATTATGTGCTGGGTGAGGGATGTGGGGAAAGAAAGGAAAGGGTCAGAGTGAGCAAGGGGAAATTTGTGCTGACAAACTCAGTGCTCTATAGCAGGGAAAGCTTATATGAATCTGTAATGATCCTCGGTGAGAATACTGGAAATCCCATTGCTTGAATCATTTAATATGAGGGCAGTGCCAAGCAAGAAAAGCTGGGAGAGTGCATGGGGGTGTGTGTGGGGGATTTATACTAGACAGAATCAGATCTATACCAGATCTAATATATACTTCCTGCAGAACCTTGAATAAGAACCTGATTTCTCTCTCCTTCTGTTTCTCCACCCTCACTTTCCTCCCTAGTGGAGCTGCTCTGAGGATCAATATAATCAACAATAGTGAGACATATGACTATTATGGTAATGGGAACTGCATAGAGATTTAAGGTACCTAAGTCTCAGAGCAAAGGAGTTGACTGTCTATATTCTAGAATAGAAGATCATTATAATGAATATTTTTCACTACAGTACTTTTATTTTCATAGTCTACAGATGAAATACACTGTAAAGGCTGTATAGGCCCCTTGGGAAACACCTCTTTCTATGCTTGCTCTGCCTTTTGTGCCTGATTCTGTATATTAATGGTGTGTGCAGGCAATAACCTTAATCAGGAATGGTATTTCTTTGCATTGAAATGACTGAAAAAAGAACTCTGGCAGCCGTCACGCAGAGGAAAGGAGGAAAATCCAGGCACTCACCATTAGAAGCACAAACCCGCAGGACCCAGAGGCAGTGGGTGAGGTGCAGGTGGTGACCCAGGTTTCTTCTTGCCAAGCTCAGTATTATATCAGTTGCTTCTGCTTTCTGCACTTTCAGTCCAAACTTCCTATCTGTAAAAAGCAAATAAGAATCAAAGTATTACAAAGACCAGGTCCCTGCAACAATGCTGATAAACATATTTGCACCAAATCTTATAAGTCAGGATCTCATGACAAAGACATTCAAATGTATCAATGAGCTAGATCACCATTATTCTCACTGAAAACAGGAAAGCATGGCATTTACCTAGAGTTACCATCTACAAACCATAGAATCATAGAAGAGTTTGGGTTGGAAGAGACCCTTAAAGGTCATCTAGTCCAACCCCTCTGCAATGAGCAGGGACATCTTGATCAGGTTGCTTAGAGCCCTGTCCAATCTGACTTTGAATATTTCCAGGGTTGGGGCTTCTACCACCTCTCTGGGCAACCTGTGCCAGTGTTTCACCACCCTCACTGTAAAAAAATTCTTCCTTATACCTAGCCTAAATCTACCTGTTGTGTGTTCTCTACCTGGCCAAACTGCAGACAAGTGGCACACCCCAAAAATAAACTCACATCTGTCTATCAGGGACTTCCTAGTGCTGATTATTGCTGGGGCTGTCTGTTAGTTTTGAGCCTCCCACCCAAGAAGTCCCCCATCACTCAGCAGTACCTCGTTGGCCAACCCTGGCCAGCAGCCGAAGCAGGGGCAGGAGGGTGCTGTGGTCGGGCGGCTCGGTCTGGGCAGCAGTGGCAAGAGCCTGCAGCAGTGCCTCACTTCCCCCTTTGCTGATCACATAGTGAATTCTCCGGCCGGTCCCTGGAGGCAAGAGGAGAGACTCTGCTCAGAGCATCCCTGACCCAGAGCCACAGCTATCGCAAACCCTCAGCCTGCATGGATCAGAGGAGCATGGATGCTCCTCTGGCCTCCTCTTGCTGCATTTTATTGCTATAAACCCAAGGGCACATGCACAATTGACCATGGCTCTCAGATGCCCTTGGCCTGGACACATGGCTAATGACTGCATGGTGAAACCTGCTGCCTCTTGCTCCAGCAGTCATTATCTTTACAAACCCACGTCCTGCAGAAGTTTTTCGTTGTGCAGTGAAATGTGTCAGAGAGGAATAAGCAGGAACACTAACAAGTTTCAAAGGAGCAGAAGGCTCAGTGATCTTCCCTTAGACACTGGAAATTAAACAAAGCAAAGGAGTAAAGCTGCAATGGGCTTCTGCCAAATGAAAAAGGAATCCTAGGGAAGCTTGGGAAACAGCTTTAAAACAAATCTAGGTCTCCAAATAAACCACACACTAGTCCTGTGAGCCCTACTGTGTCAACAAACATTGATCCACGGGTGACTTCAGCAGCAACTTCAGGCTCTGTGGTTGGTGGAAGTCGCACATTCAGCTCCAGGAGGGGAGACAGTACCTCCTATCCTCCACACAGGCAATCCTTCCGTCTAGCTGAGGAACAGCACTACAGGGCTTCCAAAGTGAGGCCCGGATGGCTGGGCAATGTCTGTGGTGGGGCTCCAATGAGCGGGGAACACAGAAGTCTCCAGCACCTGTCAGTGCAGCTCCCGCAGCCGAGCAGCTTGGTTGGGTTGAGAATTGTTTAGTAAATGACATTTTTGAGGTGGAGCAGGAAGGAAAAGAAACTTAATTACTTTTACAGATTTTTTGTCAATTCACATATTTTTTCATGTGCCTGGGACACATGCAGCAGGATGCCTTCCCTGCAGCCCCAAGGTGGAGGTGCCTTTTGGGGAGATGCTGAACTCTTTCCATTAGAGAGCCCCTGTGCTCTGGGAAGTCAGGCTCCTCTCCTTGTCCCACAGCCCTCTCTGCAAGAGCACTGCTGAACATTTCCAGTGGTTGTCTTCTAGGGATTATGAAATACCTTGAAACTCACTGACACCTTCTAAACTGAATACAATGGAGACTCCCCATGTTGTTTTTTGGTTTGTTTTTCCTCTTTAACTTACTGGAAAATCTCAGTTTTCCAAACACAAGAGTAAGGACTGCTGATCTATAGGTACTATTCACATTTTGGTCACCTTGCAAACAGCTGACTGAGTTTATGCAGGTATGAATTCCCTGATCTGTTTGAGGATCCCCTTTCTGCCCCTAGCCCACAGCTATTGCCCCAGAGCTTTGCTTCCTTACCCAGAGAGAGCAGGTCAGTGAGGACACTGAGAATATTCAGGATGACATCCCTGTCACAGGAGCTCTGAAATGGAAACACCAAATAGAGGGATCAGTTCAGAACAGTGAACTTCATGCTACACAGGGCTGCAGTGCCCCATGTGGTGCAGAGGCACTGAGATCCTTGTTTGGATATTGAGTACTTTTCATGCCATCTGGCCAGTGAATATGTGGAACCATATTGATAACACATTTTAAAAGGCTCTGACAGACATACTGTTCATACTACACAATATTTAGTACACAGTAACATTTCAGCAGAATTTACATCTAAATTCCAAATTACATCTCTCTTTTTTGGTTTGGTCTGGCTACCTCAAAGTTGAAAAAAATTTGTATCACACAGAAATGTTAAATGTAGGGTGGTTTCCCATGACAGCATCCCTTAATGCCAGCAGTTGAAAAATTATAACTTTGAATTATATTAATCTCATTTACAAGAAAATTCCCCTTGCAGCTACAACCACATGGAAGCCTAGAATTTGGGGAGCAGAAAGATGCCCTAAACTTATTTTTAATCAAGACCAAGTAAGCACCACATGTTGACACCACACATTCTGCTTTAGATTCACTAAAAATTTTTCACTAGAGGAAATAAGACATACTGTACTTGAGGAGAAGGAAACACATAACATCTACCATACATCTGTATGATACACTAGACCCCTTCTTTAATACTCCTCCAGCCAGGTTTCACTGCTGAGCCTGAAGAATTAATCACCAGTCTTTACTGCTGTATGAGTTCTAGATCTCTTAATTTCCATACAGATACAATACAACACAATACAATTTTCCAATATAATAGAAGACTTGCATTTGTGTAGCCTTGATCCTGAAGAACCTCAGGTGTTTCACGTAAACTATAATGGAATCACTTTATCTCCCATTAAATTATTGTGACAGGATAATACCTTACAAACATGTGGCTCCTATAGTTCTGAATGTTGAAGTGCTTCAGAAACTTAACATACAAGTATGTATTCTGGATATATGGGATCATTTTACCAGCCAAAAAGATTCAACCATTCTCTGACATATTTAACATTATGGAACTAAATATTTAAGGCTAGAAATTGAGAAGTAACACCTACCAAAAAGAAACTCTAGAAAAAAATAACAGGGAAATTTAATTCAGATCTGTAATAATGACTAGTAATGCAAACGGACTTTTTTCCCCAACTATTAAAGTCACCATACAAGTTGGCATGGTGCTGAGGATTGTGTAGGTAATTAGTGAGCTGCATATCATACCCCTTCCTTCTTTGCTGGAGGGTGCATACCCTTGCCTTGTTGGGGAGGGTATGCATTGAGTGAAACATGGGAATGAAGCAGGAAAAAGGTCAGTCTTCACAGTCAGAGCAGGTGATTGTCAGATGGGGAACTGGGTTTCCACCTCTGTTGCAGAATTCATATAGGATGCTCGACAGCTCCCTCCAACCAAACCTCCTTTGTATTGGCAAATTATATGTGCCATCTTCTGCATGCAATATCTACATTAGTGTTGATGTTTCCTAACTTCTGTTTAACTTTATATATGCTTAGAATTTTTTTTTAATTATAATAATCAACCAAAACAACCCCAAATATCTGAAAACCAGACTTCCCATCATACCAGTTTGCTACCAAACTAACTGTTCAATACACATTTCATGCTGGCATAAGTGAGCAACAGGGACAAGAGTATCAGCAGGGGAGTGAGACAAAAGAAGAAGATGTGGTCAGGGGAAGGGGAGGGAAGAAAGAAGAGTCAGGTCAGGATGAGAGATTGGAGCAAATAAGCAGAGAATAACTTATGAAACAGGGGACTCGGGGGAAGAGGGTCTGTGAACACTGCTGCCCTTCTAAAGACTCACTTTACTTTTGTTGGTAGCTAAAATCCACAGGAAAGTGCGTGTCTCATCCCCATCTCAGAGCTGGCTTGTGCCCAGAGAGAGAGTCTGCTGTTTCTGTTTGTCACTACATTAACTCAACAAGCAGAGATCTCTGCACTGAACATAAAAATTCAGCCTTTTTATGAACCATGTTGAAATCAAAAGGCCCAGTGTGATAGGATTACTGCTTCTTTCAGAGCCAAGACAAACAGAGTACATGGTTTTAATGAAATCCAGTAACTCTCGGTTCACCAAGTCTTGCCACCTCATCTTAGAGAAAGGGTCCAAATTCATGTTACTGGCTCAAGGGACCACACAGAGAGGAAAGTCTGCAGCAGGGTCAGAGCAGTTCTGAATACCATTGCTTCTAGGTAACACGTATAGTTTCAGTCATATTTTAATCTTGCTAACTCATGTCTTTGTTCATTAGTCCACAGCCCAGAGCTGTCTCATGCCTCCTAAAAACTTCAGAGCAAACAAAGAGCGATCACAGCTCTCTTCCCAAGAGTTTCTTAGCATTTTTTAGCATAGGGACTTAATAGTCGGGAGGAAGCTGTCAGGAGTGATGAGTGTCCACCAAATTTACTGACTCCAGGAAGAGTTACTGTTCTCAGCACCTTTTTAAATATCAGAGTTGCCTAAATCAGACTGTCCTCTGGTTTTGTCTTGCTCCCTCTCAGTATCCCTTTCCTCTGTAGGTGGATGGATTACACATTAAGGTTTCAGTAATGAAGTCTTCATTGATTTATGCTCCTATTACACTGACTTGTTTATTTTAACTGATTGGATTGTGGGTTTCCTAAGCCATTAACACAAATAGTGATGACATAAGATATCCTCTGACTTTCCATGTGCTTTATCCAGGGACTCAGGCAAACAAAGAACTTGAGGGGACATGAAAGATCAACCTTTAAAATGTGCAAATTAGAGCTGGGTGATATTGCCAAATATTTTACCAGGGTATTTACTCTTGATATTTTAACACTAAAACTCTGACTGCATTGGTGCCCCATTGTTCCCCTTCCTCCAGCACACTAGTGAGGGAATTGGATGACTTGTGTGTCTGCTGAAACAGTGGATAAAACCCTAGTCCCATTAAAAATTCTGACATATTTCCCACTAACTTTAGTGGCACCACTGAATAATACAGAATATTGCAGAAGAACACAGCTCCAATTTATAACAGCAAGACAACACAGAAAAACATTTCTAAAGTTGCTGTTGTCTTACAAGATGGCAACTTGCCTGTTGAAAAGAAACAGCTCAGATTTTTGACTAATTAGCTTGAGATTTTCAAAATAATCAAAGAAGTTTGGACACAGAAATCTATTAGAATTAATTTTTTAAATTAACACTCATACCAAACTGTTTGTGGATGAATTGCAAACAAATTCATTCATAAAAAATATCCGGTACATCTTTTTGAACAGTAAGTACAAATGAGAAAATCACAACTTGTGCTTGATCTAAAAAAAGATGAATAGAGTAATTTCTTTAATGCAAATTACTTACGCAGCTCTGGTTAAAATAAACACATTAGTTATTTTTATTGAAAGATATGTTTGATGGTTCAAGAACAAACCATAAGCAAAGACAGGAGAGAAGTAAAATTCCTAATGCTAAATATTTTCCATTCCTGCCAGCACTTATGAATGTTAGATACAACATCTATACGCGCACAGACTAATGAAGATGCATTCATGGTATATGGGTGGAATGAAAGCAGAGAAAAGTTCCCAGAGGCTCAAGTTAGATTACAAAATCACCAACCTCCTGCAGAATTTCACTAAAAGGATTCAGAGTTAGAGCCAAATTGTTACCTATTAACAACAGCCTGTAGCTGTCTTTCACGGCTTGCAGCTGGACAAAGGCTAAAGTAGTAAAAAAAACATCATTTAAAATATCAAGCATGGCTTTACTTTTTGGCTGGAGCCCCTGGTCTTAGCTTTACTTCAGCAAAGCCTGCTGTCTTTCTCACCCAACCCAGAGTATCAGAGGGCTGAGTTCAGATGCATTTAATCAGTTCTCAGCTGATAGTTCCTCTCTGAGCTTTTTCTGGGAATTAATCCCTGAAACACCAAGGCTTTGGTTAGCTTGGCTGAAGCTCCTCATAGATAAACAGCAGGAAGACAGAGAAAGCCAGGAATAAAAAAATACCCTAGTGCATAGTCATTGATACATTACAGGCAGCAAGTGATTAGTTAGTGACATTGGGTTTGGAGGACAACAGCTTGATCCCAAGATCCTTCTGACTGGTTGCTCAGGTTATTTTGCTGACCCACCACTGAGCAAGGATGGAGTTCCTGTCTCCTTGTCCAGCTTCTGGGAACATGCCAAGACAAGCTGTTATTTACTCAAGACAAGATTATAAAATTGCAACTAAACCACAGTAACAGGTAATCTTGTTTTGTCAGGGAAGTCTCCAGGAATGTTTTTTGCAGGCTATAAAAAGTCACCAGAGGTGGGTTTTTTCCAGTGCCACCTGAAGGACAGCAGCTATCAGACTTATAGCACTGGCTTAAAACAAAGACTTCCCATAAACTCAGTCTTTTGTGTAGCTCTTGGGCTTTCATGTCTTTTGTCCAAAAGCAAGTATTTCTCCAAACGAGACATGCAAGCTACTGAGAGTGTTTACTGTGAGTCTAAGTATTAATGCTGAAAAAAGGAAAATACTCAGAAAGAAATCAAACAGCATTAATTTGTGTGGCACGATATTTACTAAAAAATATTTTAACTGGGGAAAGAAATACAAAACTGTTGTTCCACTCACAAAAATAATAAATGCAAAATTAAAGAAGTCACTCCTGCAAGACAATGGATAACATGATTTCTAACAATACTCCTGTTAAATTAATTATTGGATATACTCTCATAAAGCTATATGACTGCTTAGAAAAAAACATACAAAACAAAATAAAACCTGCCTGTTTTTAAAGAAATCCTATTGCTGCACTGGGCTCACAAACTTCCAGACCTGTTTTTTTTAACAGAGACCAAGGAATAGGATGTCTAGTTCCAGGCTTTCTTTGTTTGTTTGTTTGTTTGTTTTTAAATAGCCTGTTTCTAAATAGGGAAGCAGGATTTGACATGTACAAAATACATCCTTCTTTCTTCTCTTACCCTTAATAAATTTGCTCACACAAATAGCAGCCGTCAGAAGTCTAACTGTCTGTGTAATGAGACTTGCATCTGCAAGTAAGATTTCTCACTCTCTGCAGTCAAAGCTTATTGAAGAGAAATCTTGGTGCAAAATTAATACCAGCTAAAATCAAGATTAGGCTGGGGGCCAAGCAACATTAGTCCTCTCTCTTAAGACCTCTAGAAACTACTGGGATGCTAATACCTGTATTAACGCTTAAATCAGAGACCCTCCCTTCTTGATGTTCTGCCACCAGCGAGGCAGAGGTGGGTACCAGACCCAACTGCTGGGGACAGCCGCTGGCAGTATGGATTTGCCAGCTGGATATCTTCTTCTGACAGCTGACTATCCAGTCTCACAGTAACCGTGAAGCCAGGTTCGGTGCCTTGCATCCTTTGCCTTGTCAGAGTAAATTGCTTTTTCTAATTTAAGAGGAGCTAAAAATTCACACTTAAATAAAAGAGCAAAACACCCTGGAGAGTTTTGTGTTTTGTGTGCTCCCATCTTCAGCTTCAGTATTCAGCTAGCTAACTGTGATTTCTTCTTGTTGGAAGGTTATTATCAACAGCATTGGACACATGGGGGTTTAGGAAAAAAAAAATAATCATTATTTCTGAGGAGAAAAAAAAGGTTCAGGGGGTCTCTGAAATTTCAAAAGACAACCTCAGAATAAGGGAGTATTCAAATTAAAGTGCTACAGCCTGAATTTTGTTATTACTGAAGCACTTTGTTACAATACTGCCATCATCCTTCTTCAGAAATATCCTGAGAAATCATAGTCCTGTTGCCCTTGTTCCCAAAATACCCATCCCACCATGCTCAGCACCACCACAGAGGTTGCCATCCTCCTAGGTAAACAATAAGTGCATTTCTGTGGCCAAATCTGGATTTCCTCTGCTGAGGAGACAGATAGGCCTGAGCAAGCCAAGAAACTCAAAGGAGAAGTGGAAAGGAAAGGGGCTATTTAAAGACTTAGAGAGGAGGACCTTGCTGCTTGGGTAGCGTCCTAAGTGACCTCTTTAATCCTGCAAGAAAGGCGTTCGCAGCTGCATGGGATCACGTAGCCCTCAAACTGTACACAGGGCAGCCAAGGGGCCTCCCAGAAGAAGACACGTGGTGTGACAAGTTCTTGCTCCTGTTCCCAAGCCTTAGAGGTGAGTCCCTCTCGCTGGCTCCTGTGCGCCTCTGTGAGGCATAGCCAGCACCCTCTTTACCCACACACCAGCCATTGTCATTCCTACTGATGCTGAACATCAAGCCAAGCTCTATGCATCAGCCCAAAGCAGCAGTTGTGGATTTTATACCAGAGAATATAGCAAATACTCATTAAAAAAGTCCCTCTCTCTGGCCTGCTGCAATCAGGTGGGTAGCTTTTTTCATGGCCTGCAGTGACCTGAAGGTATGTTTTTTCTCATCCTTGTTTGCACTTGTGTGTGATAACCTGTAACATTTTTTTCAGTAACACACCATATCACTGCTGGGTGTAATGATTACATACCCTTCACAATGGATGGTGGCTCATCCAGGTGACTGGGCAGAACTTGTGCCTCAAAGCCAACTTCTAACATGCTATTGTACAGGGCTTTTCTCTTCTTCATTGAGCCTAAGGGCTTCTTCTTGAAGGATATATGTTAATCTCTGTGGGACTGAAATGCTTCAAGACAGAGATGGGCAAATTCCAAACTTATATCTGAATGTCTTCAAAACACTGAAGGTGTCGAGACGTAACAGCTTGGCCTGAGCTGATCTCTAGCCAAAATAACTTGGTGAATAACATGGTGGAAATCATCTGTGCCAAGGAATCTTACTATATTTAATGCAATAAATTGCACTAACATAACACCTTTCATCACAGGATCACAGATTTCTTCACAAATATTAATTAACACCTGCCCCACCGCATCCCTCATCAAGAAGATCAAATTTATTGTCCCTTGTTTTTCTAGTGGGAAATGTGGTGGGAAATGCACTTTGTTAAGATGTAAGAGGAGCGATGGCAGAGCCCAGATAGCTATTCCAATAAAATGAAGCAGAAACACTGTCTGCACAGAAGTATTGTAGCTCCCAGTCACACACGTACTCCCGTTTGTTTGTGAGGGGTTCAAAGATTTCCTTCCCTGAGATTGGATTTCTCCTCTCAACATCCCAGGAATAAGTGCAGCAGAAAAGACCTATCCTCTGCAAAGAATCCTGCTGCCAGGCTGGGAGAAGAAAAAGCTACTCACCATCAGTGGGTCCTAGCCCTTCTTACAAAGTGATTCATCATTGTGTCCAAGGACGAGGGAGATGCTGCATTTAGTTCATCCATACAGGAATTAAGAAGTGTATAGTCCATGACCTGATCCATTTCCAAAGGATGTTCTACCTGCTGTGTCACAAAGACTCCAAAGTTTTTCACCTAACTTCAGAGCAAGGTTGTTCATCACGTCTGTGCCACACCATTAGTGTGTCACACTAATAAAATGTATTCACATCCAGATATCTGAAGCAATTATGCTCCAATAGACTGCAATGTCTTGGATACTGTTGGCAAAGTAAATTGCTTTTTCCTTTCTTTTTTTCTCTTTTCATGCCAAAGATGTCTCTGTGTTCTCAAAGAAAAGGTTGTCCTTGTGCAGAAGCTTCTCCTGATACAAAGTTTCATTGTGCCACTTGCTCCTCTCACTAATGCATCTCTAATAGAGCAATTACTTTATTATGCAGAACTGGTGGTAAAACACATTATTATATAACCTTAAAATGCTTCTGTCAAATTGGAAGTGTTAAAAGAATGAGGAAACTTTGAGATAAATCAAAACACGTGATATTCTGCAAAAGGCTTTTAGACTTTCCTTTGAATGTTTCTAATGTTCTTTCTGCAATTTCTACTGCAGATATATCCTCTCAGGTTTCATCTCTTATTTCACAATAAGTTACCTATGACACCTAAAGATTTTGACTGTATTTAATATTATATCATTCACTTTTTTCCTTTTTTAAATCTATTTTTATTTTAATGCCAAAATTACCCTAGCATATGTCTTTCACACTCTCTTCATGAGTTTCTATAAGGCATTAACCATACTTGCACAGTGATCTCTGTATGCATGTTAGCACCTACTGTTTATTGCTGTTCCTTGGTTTTGTTCCTATATTTCATATTACTTTAGCTGTTACTGAACTATTTTAAAATATTAATTTTTCATTCAAATGCCACTCCGTTACAGCTACTTAACACAATTGCCATCCAAACTTAATAGGGAGGGATCTGTTATTTTCATTCAGCTGTAGTTTTCTTTTCCACTACTAATGACCAAAGAGCAGCGTGAAACATGCTACTGTCTTTCTCTGTGAGATTTTATGGGTGTCAGTTGAGAGAAGACTCAGCCTTTCAAAGAAGAAGCACATTTGGGAATTAGAAACCTTTTTTTCAAGCAATGACATTTCTCAAAGTACAAGTGAGTCTGGAAGATTCTTGGAAAAATTACAGTTGTACTTGCTTTTTAATAAAACCACTATAGAAAATGTGAGTATGTGCATGTGGAAGTAAATAGCCATAATGAAGATGCTGCTGTCCTTGCCTTCTCTGTGATGTTCCTGCTTGGGCGAGGAATGATAAAGCCACAAGAACCCCTATGTCTACTCTCAGTCTGCCCTGGCACTTGCCTAGGATAACGCTATGTTCAGACTGTGCTTCTCTCTGTATTCCAGTGCTAGCACTCCCATTTACTACCCATTAGTCTGACAACAACTTGTACAGGCTAAAGAAAAGGTTCACTATAAGGTACATTCTGGTTTAGAAAAACACCAGTCCTTTCTTTTGCCAAGATAAGTGTCCTTATGTGTCAATCTACCCCACTTTCAAAAGTACTTTCTGGAACAGCAATGAAAATGCCTTTAATCAATCAACACTTAATAATGATGTTTGAGGTATGGGTAGTAGAGCCCAACCTCTAATAACTATTGTTAGTCACAGCTTATTTTCTTAAGAGACAGAACCTGAAAGTGAAAATGATGAACCTATTTTTCCCATCCAGTCTAAGTGAAAAATCAAACAACGAACGAAACTCGGCATCCATAATGAATAGCAAACTCTGTTTCGAAATTCTAATGATTCAAGGTATTATTACTAGTAATGTAAAGCAGAACATCTGTCTAACTGCATTGCTGAGACCCATCTGTCTAGATTTAAACAGCAATCTCTTAAAAGCAAAGCCTTCAGTTCTCTGAAAAGGCTGCCAAGTTTTTAAAAGGTATGACAGGGGTTTGTCATTTTACGTCCAGAAGGTAACAAAGCTTTTTATTACCTTTAGTCTAGACCCTGTGCAAGACACCCAGCAGCAGCAAGCCCATGCCATCATGTTAAAGACATGTTTAGGGCTTTATACAAGCCCTTGGTACTTCAGTGCAGTAGCTCAGAAGCATTTGTAAACTAAGTGTTGGTCAGTCAAGCTAAAAGGCATTTTATTAGCTCAGTGAATGAGTCCACTGCTGCATTTGTACTCCAGGAAAATGTGACAGGAGTTAAATTTAAAAATACGAGCTCTCTGTCCTCTCAGAGGCTCCTGAGCTGAGATTCAGGCTAATGTAGATCAGGGACATTACAAAGTGAGAGATGAATGAGAGCTTTTACTCCTACTGGTGCCTTTCTCTCTGCAGCAAGACTGCGGTGCTTCTTCAGTGGAGCAAACTTCAACAATTGGTGTGCCCATGTATGTATGAGGGGCAGCACTGACCCATCACATCCTGACACAGGAGGTAAGGAGCATGGTGTCCCCTGATGTGCCATCCTCTACACGCTTTTTAACTTCACTCTACTGTGATCCTCTGTGGACTTCACCGAACCAAACTCCATGGGCTGTCTCTCCTGAGACATTCTCACATGGGAACAGGCTGAACACGTATTGGCATGTGACTCTTGTGAAAAGAGGGGACCTTTGGCAGGAGCCATGTGTTCTGCTGCTGGCACAGCAATGGGTAGGGACCTCTGATCTCTTCATAGACCTGCACATGTCTCACTGAGATCTGAGCAAATACAGTATTCGTGTCACAGTGGACTCATCTTTGAGATGTGAATTCTTCAGTGAATACCCAGTGGAGATTTGTTCTATGTCAGAGTCTACCTCCAATGCCTGTATCCATTGGCAGCATGGTGAGACCACCAAAAAGTTGGTGTAATAGTGCTTTACAGGCTTTGATGGGACATAGTGGGAGAACTCAGCTAGGAAGATTTTCATCTGTATGATCAGCCAGACACTCAGACAACCACCTTTTAGACAAAACCCTCCAGAGTCTGCAGTCAGTGAGATACAGCCGCTGCTGCAGGAGCTTTTGAAACAGACCGCTAATAGGCATGGTTTTCATCTCAGAGAGCAAGTCATTTTAATGCATCTCTGCTTCCAGCTGTCCCCTTGAAATCCCTGTGCATTATGGGGAGATCAAATGACCTTAGCCCTATTGGAAGAGAGTTTTCAAAGAAAAACAGAGCCAGACATACATTCTCTTTCTCATTTGTCATCTCTAGCTCTCTTCTCGATTGCAGAACTTTATCATGGGGTAAGAGGACACTTAAATACAGATTTTCCCAAAGAGGAGGCCAGTTACATCAGGGCAGTAGTGGTGCTTTCCCCTAGCCTCTCCAGAAACTGTCTCCATGTGGATGGCACTGGTTTATTCCTGGAGAAATGGAGGGTCAAAAGAGGCAGTTCAGTTTGTTCCTCTGACTTCATCAGATCAGCATTTTAATCATAGGGAAAGGTCAGGTGAACCATTCTCCCTCCTCGCCTCCTTTGGTGTGCAGACAGGTGGGCATTCACCATGCCAAGCAAACTGCTTATGGACGGATCTCTTTCTCTCCCTGTCACGCTCCTGCTTGCCAGGTCAATCCTGAATTAAATGGAGTGCCATCCTTATCTTCACTGTAAATCTGCTGCTTTGGCCTTTCA
>NW_010286470.1:160247-173394 GCF_000700745.2 Antrostomus carolinensis
CAACAGGCACCGCACAGTTTTTACCCAGGCTGCATGAGTGTCGTCTGCTCATGGAGTAAGTTGTTCCACCCTTTGATTTGGGAAATAATGTGAACTAAGACTCCCTTTTGCTGTTACTTGCCAGATGAGTTTTATCTCCATTTACTGACCAAATGGAGAAATCTAGAGGCACAGACATTAAATGAGTTTGGTGGAGTTTGTAACAGTCCTGAAATAAAACCCAGGACTCCTACTTTAGTGCTCAGTACACCATCATTCTCTCTTTTGAAAGGAAGGGAATATATAGCAGAGAGTGCACTGGAGCAGATGGACCCAGGAGAGAAGTCTGTCTCTGTTTACTACAGGGATCCAACTCCCATTGGACCCAGTAGGAAGTTTCTGCTTGTAAATTACAGCAAAAATTAATGTGCATAAAAGGCTTCATAGAAGTTGATTGTAGTAAAACACAATGCTGTGGTGCTTCCATGGCTCTAGCGTCAGAAAAATATATGTTTTGGTTTCAAAGCAACTCTTATTGAAAGGGGGGAAAAAA
This sequence comes from Antrostomus carolinensis, assembly GCF_000700745.2. Lineage (NCBI taxonomy): Eukaryota > Metazoa > Chordata > Aves > Caprimulgiformes > Caprimulgidae > Antrostomus > Antrostomus carolinensis. The sequence continues at coordinate 160,780 of NW_010286470.1, forward strand.
GACAAGATTTCTATAGTAGAGCAGTTATTTCTCCCACAGGACTTCTGTGTCAGAATTACTCAATTTTCTATTGAGAATCATCATGAAAGTTTTGTTGTTCTCATTAATTCCACCTCAACCTATAGTACCTTTAGAAAATAAGACTGAGTTCTTCCAGGAGAATAGACCATGAGGAGAAAAAACCCAACCTTGTTCTCTAAAACCTCTAAGGGAAGGAGGTTTAGCTTTGCCCATGGAATTTCTTGTCAAGCAGATGTTATTTTAACAAGCAATAGCTGGTCTAAAACATGGATTCACTTTTTTGTAGCTTAGTAGTGCCTGTGGGCAGAAGAACCTCTACTATGTTATCTTTGTGCTCTCTAGAAGACATCTTATTAAATAAACAACAAAAACCTTGATTTCTTTATAATATGGCAGGGCTCCATTCAGTAAAACAAAGGCCATAACAGTGCAACAGATCAAAAGGAAATACTAACTCATGGATATGAATGTGGTGTGTTTCCATTGACCTGTGGAAGAGAATGACCAGGTTTCTCTTATTTTAAGGGGCATTCTTCATCACATTAGACTTTCCTTCCCAAAACTGTGCTATAAATTGATTTCCCTGTATGAAAAGGCAAAAGATTATACAGTTCTTGGAGATTTGAATCTTCACCCAAAGAATGCACCTAAGCTATATTTGGGTCAACTTCACATAAAGATGAAACAAACAGAAAGAAACTTTTTTATTTTTTATTATAACATAAAATGTCTACAAATATTCAAAGGTGGTTTGAACTCATGTTCTTCCTTCAAATTTGTCTTTAATTAAACTATGTTTTCTGAAATTAAACTATCTCTTCTGAAACAGCAGCACAGTTGTGCTTTCTCTTGCACACATAGCTTCCAGGATTGCAGATACTGATGATCCACCAGTATGTCAAGTGAGCTGGACAATTTAGTTGTACACGAACGTACCATATGGCTTCCCCCAAACACTTATTTCTCACCTCCTGCAGCAAACTTGGTTTTGTCAATGGGGAGAAGAGAGACTGTCTGGTGAGATTGCTTTGAACTGTTCCTAGTCTCTCTAGAGAAGGTCGTAGCTTCCTCTCAAGGAGCATGTCTCACCAATATCCGGGCACATTCTGGCTCTACAGTCCCCTGGGGACCAAAATCAGCCTGCTTTGCCTGAGAATCACAGCCTCTCATCCTTTTCTGCAGAGATGAGCAGCAAGCCCAGCACGCAGAATGGCCCCAGCTCATGGATCAGCACTTCTGTCCTATGGCCCATCGGGCCCTGTAGGCAAACAGGTGCAAATAGACTATCTGTGAGACAAGTACTTATTAAAAGAACAGGGAAAGGCACCAGGGAATTATTTTATATCCTGGTTGGATGAGAAGAATGTAGTCATGGGGCTGGAGTCTGGCAGAGCCCAATGACATATGTGGACACATGGTATGTCTATGGATTTAGGATTTTCAAAGACATATGAAAGCCTGAGGTTCTCAGGCATCCAGAGTTGGACTCGATGACCCTTGTGGGTCCCTTCCGACTCACAACATTCTATGATTCTATGATACATCAACCCTAACAGACACAGAAAAGGGCCACCTCTTCCCAGGAGCATGGCTCATTCGATGAGGAGCTACCAGAAAATGCTGCCTTACTTCTGCACTTCCCACTGACTCCTACTGGAGACCTGCAGAAGGAGGGGCTTTTACTTGCACTTCCAGAGGCATAAATCCCCCCCAAATTTCATCACGAGACCAGTGATGGTATGTGATGTGTTACCTCTCCTGGCACAAACAGGAACGATCACACAGATGTAGCATCCCTTTGATACCAACAACTCCAGGAGCAGTTTTCAACCCTGCTATCCCAGACCAAGTGACACAAAATCCCTCCCCATCTCTTAAATTCCTGGTACATTTATGAAATGTTTTTATTCCTGTTAGCATATGTCAGTAAACTCTCTGTTGGTGTCAATAGACACTGCTCAAGTTAAGTATTATCAGCCCACATATTTTTCAATACAACTAACTTTCTTGTGCTTTTTGCTATATGTTATGTAATAAACTTTAATTCAAAGATGTCCATTAACATATTTTCTACCACAGACATTTTTTCCCCTATTTTAGATAAAGCCAAGAGAACTGGACCAATGGATAGGTCAGGAAAATGTGTTGAAAAGAAGTCTGAGCCATCACAACAAAATGCAGCATAATACACTGAAAATAAGATTATGTGATACAAAGAAACACAAGGAAGATCTATTCAAGCAAACACCTCTCTGTATGAAAACATCTGTTTCTATATATTTCATAGAGGGAAATTATTGAAGCCTGAGAAAAGGAGAAGGTGGAAATTTTCCCTTGACATCAAAATATTGATGTAACATATAAATATATCTGTAGGCATACAAAGCACCTATGGAAGCTAAATAACAACTAATAATTATTTTTTGACTTACAAATAGGTAAGCAGATGCATTTAAATATATTTTTATACCGTATGTGAAAGATATGTATTTTAAAGAAATGCATATACCTCCTTACATAATGTAGTTTGGTGTGTATTTGTGTCTATAATGCAGCAGCTGTACAAAGATACACAATATAAAGCTGTTTGACATGGTATAATGTGCCATTATTACATCCAAATAGCCTGAGTTAAACAGCCTGGCCATGAGTGCAAAGACAGCCCAACAGCTAAGAAACACCAGTTTTAAAGCGTTCATGTTGGTTCATTTGGCCCCCTGGAGTAACTGCATTTTTAATTTAATGACAACTTGTTTTATTTCACAAAACCTCTGCTTCAGGATGAACAGTGCCTGCTGCCTGGAAAATCACCTCATGCAGTTTTTTATCCTCATCATTTAGCATGTGATTCTGTGCATTATTTATTCTGGAGAATCCAAGACCTGCACTGAAAACAAATTATTAATTTACTCCTCAATATCTTTTTACTGTGTTGCCATCAGAATTTCAGATATTTTTTTCCAGTGTTTGTTGGCTGATTTCTCTAACACTGATGTGGGGCATGGTGAGATTATTAGCCATTACCTATGCCTAACTCAGATGCAGATGGTTATAATCCATTTCTCCAGACCTGCATTCAACTGATATAGCGACATCGCCATCCTGTCACATTCGCACTTCTGCAGCAAGGGAGAAAGGGGTCTCCAGGAACATTCATGACACAATCATCTTATCTGTCCTCAAAGCACAGGCCATCTGAGGCAAGGATGAGGGACAGCAGAAGACAGACTGAAGCCCACTCTCCTTCTTCAACCTGGAAAGTTCTGCTCAGACGCAGATTGCACCACGCTCTCTTGCCCAGCCCAGCTATAGTTGTTGCTGCTTTGATCAGTCTCTGGGCACATTTTCACTTCAATGTCTTGAATTCTAACTAATGCAGTTGCCAGGAAATCTGGGTAGCCCAACTGGAGGCATTTTCAGAGGAGCTGGCAGTGTGCTCAGAGAAACAGCTGCAGCCAGCCTGGGGACAAAGAGTGAAATTTTGGTCCCAGCTCAGATGGTGGAAGGGTTTCAGCAGAGTCCAAGTCGTGCCTCAGCTTCCTGCAAAGCCTTTTAGTGTTCTTTCGCTGATTCACAAGAGTGCCAAACCTCATATTTCTTCCATGGCCTGGCAGGATTTTGGGGTTAATGCATCGATGTTAGCCTCCTTTCCTCCTCCTTCTTTCTTGCTTAGCAGTGCCCCGTGGTGGTGAGCCAGGGATTGTAGGGGAGAGCTCTAGGTTATCTTTAGGTTCTCCTCAGACAGAAAGAAGTTGATAGTCAAGGTGGGAAGAAAAAGGAGTGACCCTGTAAATTGTGGTGGGGGCCTGCACTACCTCTATAGGATCATTTGCAGAGAATTATTCCTTTTCTTCCACAGTTAAAGCAGAAAATAGGCTCATGCAGCCTAAGTGGCATTGGCAGTAAGGACAAGAAAGTGCTGGTGGAGGACCCAGTGTTTCCCCATGAAGGGTTTCCCCTTGAACCCTATAGCTGAGTGTTTAACTGCAGTAACTTTTGCTGCTCCAAAGCTAGAATATTTTTTGTAAGGAATAGGAGCACACTAAGTTCACTGCTGTTCACTTTAGGTACAACAATCTCAGTAAAATTCAGTTAATGAACCACATAAAAATGGCCATCTGGTTTTGAGTTGATTTTTGTTCCCTCTAAGGCTATTCCACTAAGCCCTGCTTGCCAAGCTGCCTCCCAAAAACACAGATCCAAACCTCAAGCTCCTCCATCCCTAGCCCAAAGCAGTGGGCATTCTACTTGCTGAGCAGTTCCTGGGATTTTTGCATCTATTTTGCTCAAATCTCAGCAGCTCTGCTGACAGAATAAGCACAAGGACACAGAAGAAACAAAAGCGTTTTTAAAAAAATGTGTTTACATTCATTGTCACTGGAGTGGCATCGATATCTTCCCACTTGTCTTTAGGATAACAATAGAACTGTCTTGTCAGCCAGCCAGCAAAACAGCTCGACAGCGGCAGCGCAAAGGAGCGAAGAGGTTCAAGTTAGCAAATAGTGGATCCTGTATCTGCTCCCTGCTGGGCACCACAACCATTCAGAGAGGAAACCCTTTACACAAACATCCTCCATTGATACATCAGATTTTCACCTCTTTCCTTTTGAACAATAGCATTTGGGAACCTGTGCGGTCCAACATAGTAGGGCATAGTTGGAGGCAAAGATCTGCCAATGGCCCCAGGGGTTGCCAGCCTTGCAGAATATATGTGCAGGGACTGTGGCTTTGGGAAGCATGTGAAAACCATGCTGAGAGCCAACAGGAAATCTGGGACTCCTCAGGCATCACGATGTATGCTGCCATGGAATAAGGAGATGTTCTCAGAGGTAACCAAGACAGGCTCACATCTGGGTCTGGCAAGTGAGGAAGAAAGCAGGGAGAAAGCACGGAAAGAATCAAAATGCTGCATCTTTAGCTAATTGCTTAGAGGATGGAGCAAGATGAGGGCCAGGACACCCAGTAGGAGGAACTAGGATGCTCTGCAATCTCAAGGGATTGTATGGGAGACAATGAAAGATGTTGGCTTAAGTTTTCTATTGTTCTACTTAGCAACTAACAAGTGGTTTTAACTAACACCCAGATACCTCCTCCTGGCATTAAAATAAACAAGAGATTTAATCCCAAGTCTCTCTGGGATTTTGCATTAGGGAGGCTGACTGTAAAATGGGATGTCAGACTTTTTTCCTTGGTCATAAACAATACGTGGGGAGAATGTTTATTTCTGCTATGCTGTGCCCAAGGAGTAGGGTGAGAGTAGTTACCAGTTCAGCCTTGGTCTTGGTACTGCACTGTCTGTGTATGAACAACAGAGCAGAGCTGGATGTGAGGTGGGGAGGCTGATGTCATGCAGTAAGAGATAGGAACAGAATGGGGTAACACTATCCAAGCCAGAGGGATCAGAACTGATTATTGTAGGAGCACATTGGAGGGGAAGAGTCAAGAAGAGAGAGCAAAGAAGAAGGTAGCAGGGTTAGAAGCAAAATGAGAAACTACAGTAAAATCCTGAGAGCTCAGCTCTGCCATACTGACTCAAAACCTGTGAGACAGGGAGAGGTTTTTCTTAAAGCCTAAATCACATGTTAAAGCTGCACCTTGTAAGCAGTGAAGCACTTTTTACCTAGAGATCTGAAATGTCACATCTTCCCTGCAGTGACATTTTGGTGACAAAATGCAGCTGTACTTTGAAAGCAGTTTTTGCTTTTCACCTTGTCACTTTTCAGAACATCTGTAACACGTTGCGCTTTCAGGGGTTTGAGCTGTCTTTGGAGGATCACGCTTCTTCTTCACACTGGGAACAGTTTCGAAGAACTCAGAAACCAAGTGAGTTTCTTTCCTTGACTAGAGCAGGAGTTCAGTTACAAAGTGCATGATGTTCTGGTTTTCTTCTGCATGAAACCATCCTTACCAAAGCCAGGCTTTGAAAGTAGGAGTAAAAGAGTCTATGCCAGGAGATGGGATAGATCATTCCTTTGGTTGAAGGTGATGGACCCTATCTCAGGTGGGGACATTCCTCGAGCTGAGAATAATAATATGTGCCAGTGCCTGGAGTGAGGTAGAAATTTAGCCCTTTGTGAGTGACTGAAGGAGAAAGGATGTTTTTATTCTGAGGTTCATAAAGACTGGCTTGGTGGCTAAATGTTCCCTCATTCTTCACCTGAAAGCTTTCTGCATACAAAGCAATATTATGTGCTAACAGAAATGGAAAATACACAGTAATATCCTGCAGAATAGCCTGCTGTATGCAGCAGACGTTCTTCATGCCCAATAAAAGAATGTGAACCAGCGCTGACAATCCAGTAGGACACAAAAACAAAGCAACCATGTTTTGGACAGCTGTTGCAGAAAATAACAAAGTGTGGAGAGATGTTATCAGCAAATGCAAACATCAACAAAAGTTATTATTTTCCAGGCCAGTGCTTTCCAGCTGTGTCAAGTAAAGGTCTTTTTTTATCACCTGATTTTTGTAGCAGAGATAGGTGATGGCGTTGCAGAGTTACGCAGGTAACTATAACCTGGATACAGTAAAAACATGATCTAATATAAAATATGCACTAAATAAGCTGTAAGACCATAAGGCAAGCAACTTACACTGCCAAAAAGTAAAAGAACAATAGGACAATTTTCTTCAGTGTGCCAGTTTACCTGCAGAAGTCACTGCCACAGGGTGCCACAGAGGGCGGCCCAGGGTTTGACAATGACATGAGAAATAAAAGCTGTTGATGGTTACATAAGCTTGGATAAAAATGTCAACACTGATCAGCCCCCACAACTAGAGTTTCGAAGCCAATTACGTATCAGGGGCTTTTATAACCTTCTCTACACACTTGTGGTTGGTACAGAAACCCTTCGAGACGCAGTAAGAGACATGAACCCTTGGGCTCATCCAGGTAAGTCTGTTTAAAACACCCTATTCCTTATTTTCTGCTTCTGCAATATGTGAGGTTTTGACAACACCCATAGCAGACAGAGGATGCCTCTGCCTCAGATGTGAAACTCCTGTTCCCGCGGGGCTCTGACCACCTCAACACAGCTGCATACAGGGGCTCAGGGCGCCTGAGAAACACAGACAACTGGTATTTCACCGTAACTAACTAACTAAAAGCTGCTTTTCATGCAAGCAGTTTGTCTTGGCAAAGCAATTCCCACCCACCTTTCATGACAAAACGATGGCTCATGAAAGCACAGGTTCCCTCCCAAAACACACACCCTGTTTCATAGGGTAGCTTCATGCCTCAGCTTAGACATTTTCTCTTGTAAGACCAGGAGGAGCACATCCATGCTGGGGGAAAACAGAAACGAGGGGTTTGCCTATGGGTAGAAGAAGAGATAACTCTCCTTCATCCCTTGGCAGAGCTTGTCCAACAAGTATGATTCTTGACCAGGACACTTCCCTTCCCTCTGCTCCTCGGGAGCATTCACTGAGCACACCCAACACCAGCACCTCCCTGATCTCAGCCACAAGAATTTTTGTCACTTCCCTGTGAGTGCTTAAGGGTCCTGGTGAAGACAATTTGACAGGGAGGAACTTGCTGCTTCCAGGCAGATCTGTTTACTCGTCCCCCTTAGCCCTCGGAGTCGCGGCGTGCGCTGCTGGGGCTCGCCTAGCTCACAGACTGACAGCCTTGTCAGGTCCCATTCATTGCAAAGCTGTTTCCTCACACCTCCCTCGCTCCCCCGCTGAACGCAGCGAGATCTCAGGAGCCGAAACTCTGCCCTTAGACGGGGCTCGGTGATTGATGCATCGCAGTCACTGCCAGCGTTCATCTCCAAATAGTGAAACTTGGTTTCATAAAGGCTTTTTAGGGTGGGAGGTGCAGGTCAGGACTCCTGCACGCTGATGCTTTTAGAGACAAGACAATAGGGAGCTCGTATGACCAACCTCAGCCCAACAAGTCACTGCTGGTGAATTAAAGAAGAAAACATGCCCAAGCGCCTCTCTCATTAGCTCAAGCAGTTCTTACCTGGAGGGTGGAGAGAAGGACTTGCAAGCCACTGGCTTCTTGTTCTGCCATGCTGTTCCCCACTCACACTCCCTCTTTCTAGCAGCAGACACAATGCAACTAGAAAGCAAAGCTGCCAACTTGCCTTGCTGCTGCCCCTGTGCCGTTTAAGAAACGAAGCAGCTAAACACAGATCCCCAGGCACATGCACGGTGCTACCACCAATAATCACAGCAATGCAACTCTAGACCTCAGCAGGAGAGATAAATGTACCCCCTCCCTCCCAGCTCTCCCACTGTGACGAGAAGATTAATTCCTATATAAAGAATCCTGGGGATTAAGTAAAGTGCTCAGGAAAGGTCTGGGTGCTTGGTGTGTGTCAGGGAGAGTGCGGGGAGGGTGGCAATAGCAACAAGAAAGCAGAAGAGCTACAAACCTCAAAGAAAGCCAGGGAGAAGGGAGGGAGCACGCTGGCTGCCTGACAGGCATTCCCAGCTGACCTGCTGATCCGTTCCAGACCCCGTGTGGACCCGTCTCCGTTTGACTCCATTCCAATGAAATTGGAGACATGGAGAAGGCTGAGCGAGCGGGAGAGATGCCCTCGGTCTTAACAAGCGCTGACAACGAACGGAAGATACACCCGGCATGAAGGACAGGTGGAGCGGGGTCACCAAAGCTTGCGGAGGGTTTTTGGCTTTCAACCCCGGTGCTTCTCCCAAGTCACAGCTGCTTTGGCCATAGGCAGAGCCCGCAGGGGCGGGAATGCCCGTGGAGGGACAACTCCTGGGTGCACAATGAAGGCCAGGCAGGAGAACCACCAATGCAAGGTGCAGTTTGGGGGAGAGTTGGCTCCAAGGGCCACTACAGGGATTCAAACATACCTACCTCTGTATATAAGTATAATAACTCAGAGTGTAGCTCACTGCCCAGTGCACAAGCCACGCTGTAGTACAGTTGTAGTTGTAGCTTAAATTCCTAGGAGGGCACAGAGTCCACTTTTAGCTTCAGCTGAATGATATCAAAGGACTTGGTAAACAAGGAGGAGCAGGTAAAGAAATTGAGTAGAGGGTTAGATGAGGATTACCCAGCAAAATGTTTTCAATGTGAAAATGTCAATTAGTCCAACAGAAACATTTTTCCAGGCATGCAGCAATTTCAGTTCAGCTTTCTTAACACCAGAATAACATTTTTGGTCTAGAGGGACATCACTCCAGGGCAGTTTGAAGACTGACAGTGAAAGCAATTACCTGATATGCAGAAGACAAAGGGTAGATCTTGTCTATCCAATTTGGGGACATTAATTTCAACCTTTTGCCTCTCAAATAAGTACTTTATTCTTATGTGGGACTTTTTTGTCCCTCTGGTAGGAGCTTTTCCCCTTTGAATGAATACCTAAGGATTTTTGAAGCACTAACATGACCCTTGGTCTCTGAGCAGGAGGCAGATACTTACAGAAGTCAGTACCACAGAGACACGTACCTGACAGCTAACAAGCATACACTTTGCTGATGTCAATGAAGCAATCACAAACTAGAGATAACACCCTAATCTTCTAAGAAGCAGTTAAATGAAGAATAAAACACTCTACTCTTGGCCAAAGACTATTTTCATGTGATGATCATTACACCCTGCAGAACCTTCATTGATCAAGTGCTTTAGGCAAATGGTAAGACAAATCCTCTCCAGCCCAGCCCAGCAATGTGTGAACAAGTGGCACAAGCATGACATTCCTTGGTTTCTGTGTGTGCGCCAGGGTCCCAGGAGGTCACTACCAAGTTATAAAATAAACTAGATGAAAATACCTTTGCCATAATTACAGAGATACAGTAGTCCATTCAGAGAGAATGCCACGGGGACCATTGATGGATGGACAAGATGCTCTACAGACAACTGGGCAGAATAAGAAGAGAAAGTATATGGGCTCCTTCCCTATGGAAATTCAGGTTTTGAAATTTTAGTCTTCTTTAAAAAATATTTTATTTCAATTAAAAAAAAAATCTGTCACATCCATGAAATACCATATTTCAGATAGACAGCTTGTGTTCTGCCCTTGGAGCACTGGATTTTTGGTCATTTTGGGTGAGCTCTATGGGTATTGAAAAGTTCAGGGCTCAGGAAGTGCACAGAAGGATCCCTCCATCCCTCCCTTGGAAAAAGATCCATCCTAAGAACAATGGAAATGTGCAATGCCAGTCTTAAAGTCTCCAAGAATTAACACACTTGACAAGTGACTGAGGCAAGGCTTTGGGGTTTCTTTCACATCATCAGGACTCAATAAAATCTAATAACAGAGAATATATAAGGATGGGAGGCACTAAAGGAATGCAGGCACAGTGTCCTTAAATGGCTGGGTAAGAGGAAGGTGGGTGATGGGTTTTATGAGCAGTGCCAGCACACGATGTCTTGCAAATTACTACACTGACAGAAAATTACTTCAGAGCTAATTAGAAGCTGTTTAAAGCAGCTCTTCCACATTGTTTCTTCATTCTCTTTCTTGTGACAATTGTACCTGTCACTAGAGATAGGTGGAACTATTAATTCCTGTCGTGTGGATTTTCAGAAGGCAGTGAGAGCTGCTGGGTGTGAGCAGGCAGGCTGCAGGCAACCTGGATGCCATGGATCCCCTCCCCTACCACAACACACAACCAGATCTCCCAGTCCTCTTGAACTAGGACAGATTCATGAATATCACATGGTGATCATCTCTCCCTGTTGCATCGTAAGATGCTAGATGAGTATTTAGCTTTCTGCCCTACGTAGAACATAACATTGGCCTGTGTTATAGGATCCTATCTTCCATAAGCCCTTCCCAGAGCCCAGTGATGAGGTTCTTCCTCTCTCTGTGAAGAAGCTCTATAAGCAATTGCAAAAAATTTATTGCAAATTTGTCAACTCAAGAGGAAAGGAACATCAACAGCAAAGCTTGAGGGAAAAAAAATCTCTTACATTCTTTAAATTGTTGGGGTAGTTTGGTTGTGCCCAGAGAGTACAAGAAAGCATCATATAACAGAAATCTCTGGAACTTGCATTTGATTTGAAAAAAAAAAAAAAAAAGACGCAATAAGAAGAGTGATTAACAAATAGAAATGCAAATGAAAGGCCCCAAAAGTGACAGTGATGTTTACATCAATGTAAGATGTACAGCAAAACCCCTTTGAAACCAAATTCTCAGCTATAAATCTCAGAGGCCTCTAATTATTCACTGTTCCATAGCCATTACTTCTGCATTTTGTTGCATTTCCAATTTTGTTGTTAGTTTCAAAGAACAAGAGGTCCCCCATCTCAACACACAGAGGCTGAATAAATTAGAAGACCTACGTAGAGACAAATACTAGAAGTAAAGCATACAGATTCCCCCTTTCCATTCAGATTACACTGCCAACCCAGTTTGAAGATTAGCTTGTTAGAGTTTATACTGATGTTGTCATCGTTTCCCCTGTGCCCTTAGGTTCATGTGATCCTTAAACAAAATGAAAATTAAATTCATGACTGCAACTTACTACTAGTACCAGAGAGAATGTTCTTGTGGGGAGGACAGAAGGGATTAGAAGCACAAAGGCAGGACCTCTGGGCTCTCTGCAGGTGCTGCACAAGCTCAGACCAGTAATTTTCTTTTCTTGTGCTCCAGGGCTCAGACACATAAACAAGTCAGAGTTGTCATCTGATCTCTAGTAAATATGTGTACATACTTTTAGCCCATAGCAAAGGGAAGATAATTCTGGATTATTTTACCTGCATCAAAAGAGCACTCAGTTCAATTATTTCACATTTTATGAGCATATGCAGAAACCATTAGCATAGATCATCAGATGCTAAGTAATATATTAACCACTGAAACTTGTTCCTGTGTCTAAACCTATGTTTTCCCTACCTGTGAAAATCTGAAGTTTTCCTCATGGAGATGTCATAAAGCTACAAAATTTGCAAGCTTCTATCCAGAAGCATTATATAGAAGAAAAAAATAATAATAAAATCAGCTCTAGCATTACATTAGAATGATATAAGGTTAAAAATCTTCCTGGATGAGGTAATCTGGAAAGTTGCTTTGTGACCAAAGTGATGAGAGGAAGACAGAAGTCCTCTGCCAGATACCTAGCAACCATAGTATTACTGATTTGTAAATTAAAAAGGGAAAGCCCACACAAGAATTTAACATATTTAAACAAATTTTTCCTATGTTATTTTCACATTTCCACTGATTCTCTCACCTCCAAAACACAATTCAGCTTTTCTTGCCCGTCTGAACCCCCAATAAATGACATTAGAAAACAATTTATAGGCCAAAGCAAAATTAGCCCAAAGAAGACTTAAACACAGCAAATGTAGCACCAGAATCAATACCACCAGAATAAAGTAACCAGCCACAAAGTACCCAGCCACATTCAAGCTTCACATTTCCTGTCTAGCGTTGATACCAACAAACTGCAGAACTCGTTCAATTTTGGGACATTAGCATTAAATGAAGTCCAAATAACAAAAAACAGCTTGGAAACCTGTGATTAACCTGAGGATATTTTCCTCCTGATTCTCAAAAAAAAGACAACAGTTTTGCACTCACATTGCACACCTGGTTTCTAATAGGATTATTTCCACTTTTGAACCAGTGAGATAGATAGGAGGACAGCCAAGTTCCACTAAAAATGAGATGGGG
>NW_010286470.1:173409-190086 GCF_000700745.2 Antrostomus carolinensis
GGGGGGGGGCATAAAAAAGTTTAATTGGATAAATTATTCATTCCAAAGCCAGCCTGAGTTTTATGAAATGCAATTGAAATATCACTGTAAAATAACCAGTTAACTGTCCATGTTTCATTTATATTAAACAGAGGAATGATTTCCCCAGTCAAAATTATGTCTAGCCAAGAAATGTATATATTTTAATAAGGGGTTATTGGTTTTTCTATTTGGATTTTTTTTTTTCTCTAACAAACACTTCATTTTCATTGTCTTTCATTCAAGCACAATGTTTATCATAAGTGATTGCCAAAACAAAACTAATATAGATGAATGTGGAGAAGAGATGATCTTCCGTTTGTGAATGCTTATGTAGAGGTTTACCCCTCTGAATAACGTGTGTGTGTGTGTGTGTGTGTCCCCGAAATAATTTCCTCTTCTACAGTAGTGAAATGGTTAAAATGGAAGTGAAAACACCACAAGTCGTGACACTGAAATTGATTTTCAGATGCTGCTGGAAGTGACCCAAAGCTCCTGCAGCCACTGGATGGGAAGTTAATATCTTCTGGGTCAGAAGCAGACCACTGGAAACTGCTGGTGTTTCACTGGTTTAATATGAGGCTGGTATTGTACAGAGTGCCTGGGGCAGAGAGGGGAACAAGCAGGCTTAATCAGAGCTTTGTTTCTCTGGGGACATCCCTATCCATCCGGTCTTTCATTTTGTCACTGTGCAATGGCATGGCCTGGGGAGCATTGGCTGGGGGACAAACCACAGCTCATTTTTACAGCAGCATGATGACCAAAGTTATGGGATATACAAAATCATGGGGTGGGTGTATCAGAGACTACTGTGGGTACATGGTATGCTGTGTCAGTATATAGTACAGGATATTTTCTTGCATCACAGTTCTTTCTGACTATCACTGAGAGGTGTGCTCCCATAGGTGCTCCCACTTCTTTGTCTCCAGGCCCCTAAACCCTACATCATTTATAAGGGCATTAATAGAATCAAAGAGACACGCTGCAATAATATGTTAACCCAAGCTTAAAAATGCACCCTGCATTTGCAGCCTAGGCTCAAACAGCATTCATGTGACCTCCACACACTTTGGATCTCTTTTGGAATAACAATGAACAATATTTTGGCAAACCAAACTTGAAGCTTTTGAGCAATGAAATATTCCATAAACCAGGAAGAGAAGCGTGCTGGCTCAGTGCCATGCTGTTTTCTCCTTCATTTAAGAATAAAAATTTTCATTTGTCAGGTAGAATGTGTGTTTCTTACACCCTGACAGACTGTCAAATATTCTGAAATATACATTGTTGGGCTCTTATTTAAATCTAGTTTATGAAAAGCCAGACATATATTAAATACACATACACAACTAATCTTGAGAAAGATGTATTTAACCACTTGAATACTGTCAGATGTTCCCACTTTGTCCCTACAGAGCCCCTTGCTGTGTTGTTCAATGCCTCAGATACAGACAATACTTGTTCTCCTACTGAATGCTACGAGTATGTCCAAGTCATATCTACCTACTGCGTTACTGATTGCTCCTGGTCCACTGAGAGAGGGGACACCTGCTACGCCAGTGAATCTGAGAGACACAGGCAGGTAAAGTCCCTTGCTGAGTCTTCTGGATGTTGACAGAGGACACAGTGTGGAGCTGACTATCCCACCTCTGGTCAAACAGCCCATAATGCCGCTCCCGTGTTGAAGGACAACAGTAGGGCTGTACTGAAGAAGCAGAAGAGGAGGATAAAATAATAGTGAAATAGTTGAATTAACAGCATTGATTCTTTAATCCTCTTTGTCAGGTCCCTAGGCAGCAGTACAGTACCTTGTTCTGATGCTTACAGCACAGCAAATGTTTCTGCTGGACAAATCATCTTCCCCATTTTCCCGCAAACATAACTATATCAAGCTTTTCAATTGCTTATAAAAGGAAACCATTCTTTTTTCTACCCTGACAGCCTGGATCTCCTTTTCTTTGTCACTTGTGTCATCAATTTTGTCTGCTTAAAATGTCTCTATTCTAATGTAATAGTATGTGGCACCCACATTGCAAAAGTACAAGCACAGACATAAAGACAAGATGGGGAAGAATCTAGTTTGTTGAATGTTTAAGGAAATTGACTTTATGCCAGCCGGACACAGCAGTACAGAAAGCTTTCCCATTAGCAGAACAAATTGTGTTGTAGCTGTCTTTTCTCTTTGTCTCACATTTAGAGTCCCTGACACACAGAGCAATATTCAATATGCAAAAGTGCCAGAAAAAGAAGTGGCTCTGAAAGAGTAAGAAACAAAGAAAAAAAGAGAGAACTCAATCTAAATGAGCAATCTGGTGGGTTAAGCATTTTAATGAGTCCAGCAAGTGGAGAATAACATGGAAAACTGGGCTGTTAAAGGTGATAGTATATCAGGACGTATACAATTAACTCCAAAAGTGATTGCCCACCACAGTTTTTGTAGAAATCTGTCTGGGTTTGTAGCCCATCCTCCTTCCTCTTGTTTTGTTTTGATTGGCACAGGCTTCAAAAATAAATTAATATGAATCCTCTTCCAATACAGAGCTGAACTGGATGAGCAAGAACACCCATTAAAAACACAAAAAGCAAAGAAAAAGCAAAATGCAGGGAGTTCTGGCTTGCACAGATCACTGAAGTCTGGTAATGCTATGTTGTTAGCTCATATTTAGTGCTATGCAAACCAGCTTGGCTAAGGCAACGGCTGAAGGGCATTTTCAAGGGATTTTCAAAGAGGAAGCACCTAAGGAAATAACAAAGTGTTTTAGACCACTAGACCTCTAAACCTGACCTTCACAGTAGTAACAAATGCTATGACCTCCTAAAGTTTGCAAGCACTTTATCCCATGCAATCAATGTTTCCAGCAACAGCAGGCTGCTGAACTTTATTAATTGTATTTGAGGATCAATAGTGAATGACTTTCTCTACCCACCCACCCTGATGCATGAGAAGCCATCGTAGCGACTGCTCTCTAAGTCTAATGTAACTGGGTGTAAATAGACAGACTCCCAGGAAAATTCCTCTTTTATCCCTGTCTCATGAAGCAGCAATGACAAAAACAATGATGTAGGAGAATTCCTATCCTGTTACCCCTGGGCCCATCAGACCTGACTTCTTCTAAAGCTGGAGGTGAATTCTCCAAGACTGGAGGAGCTGCAGTACATATACTGAGATTTGCTAAGTCTGAATCTGAATAATAGTTTGTGACTTAATAAGTTTAGCAGTGGCACAGAGGCCTTGGAAGCAGGCTGTCATCATCGAGGGCTGCATGAGAAACACAGTTGGAACTGAGGATGGCCCGTTATTTACAATCCGGCATCATTAAAATCCTCCTCATCCTGAATGATGAATAGGAACACGACAAAAATTGAAATGCAGGGAAATTTGCACTGCAGGGAAGGAAATAATCTCAGAGACAGAGAAGCTGTAAGACTGAGGGACAGCATTTGTCTACATTTTGCTTTAACTGATTGAAAGCAGGCAGGGTTCCCAGAGACTTGGCTCTGGAAGCAGTTCAAGAGGATCTCTTAGAAGGATAGATCTTGATGACTCCTCCACTCCTTAGTACTCAGAAATACATTCCATCTCTCAGCCCTTTAGTTGTACAGAAAAGTGGCTTCTTGCTAACACTCTGGGAAGGAAGCAGTTCAAAAGAGCTGTCCCAGTTTCCCACATCCATGAATCTGATGGAAACACTAACTACTGATGAGCCATATTATGCCCACAGGTCCTAACTGTGATTCCAGGTTATGCCTCCTCTCCCCATCATAGGGGCTTTTTCCCTACTCTAATCTCTTCTGCATCCCTGGAGGATCCCCTGCAGACCTGCTAAAGATGGCTTGATGCAATTTCAGAAGAGCCCTCTTGTCAAAGTGTGAACTCTGTGGGAAACATCCTGGGCAAAAGCTATTTCTGGAAGCAATAGAGTTACTGAAGCTTGGCTTCCGATTGAATGCAGTTTCACAGTTGACCAGCTGTGTCTGAGAGAGCGCAAGCTCTCCAACTGAACTGGCTGGGGCAATCTTTTTCACACTTTCCTGGCCCACAGAGCATCCAGAGTCTACTAGAAAAGCCTTTTCCTCATCAGTGGCACATAGCACATGTCTCACTTATATCCAGCCACTTATTTTTACTAAAATCCCTTGAACTACATTATCTTTGTGATTTCTGCTTCTCTGTAAAATTCATTTTGAAATTGGCCAATGAATTCACAAGTTTTTAGGGTGGTGGGGACAAACCCAGAAAGGGCAGGATTTTATAAACCATGCTTCCAAATGAAAATAAACTGAAGAGCTATTAGAAGAATAATCATTCAAAGCCATTTTCACATAATCTCTGAATCCATCAATAACACTTACTGTGGCCTACAAATGCAGG
The DNA here is from genome assembly GCF_000700745.2 of Antrostomus carolinensis. Lineage (NCBI taxonomy): Eukaryota > Metazoa > Chordata > Aves > Caprimulgiformes > Caprimulgidae > Antrostomus > Antrostomus carolinensis. The sequence continues at coordinate 177,797 of NW_010286470.1, forward strand.
TGAGTTACAGACCCCTCCTGCTACAGTGGTTGCTATGAACATGACTGTGGTAGCTCATGCTTTTACCCCTGGATGTGCCTGGTACATTCCTTGGTGAGCCTATCAATAGCTCTTGACATGTGCAAAATGTGGTAAATATTAATCCATCAAGTCTCACAACTCCCTCTTGGGCAGTCAGGCAGTCGTTCGTTTTTTTTTTTTTCCCAGTTTACACTTTGTGAAGTCAAAGAGGAGTCTCTCAAGGACACACACAGCATCAGTGGTGGAGGCAAGGGGAGAATACAGGTCACAATGCCCCCAGTGCCACCACAGGAAAACTCAAAACAGTGATATCTGGCATGAAAAGAAAAAAAAAAAAAAACTTCATCATCTATTCAGCTGTTGAATTTTAATCCCTACAGTCAAAGAGACTGTGGCCAGGTGCACATTTGTCAGCATTTAAAGCAGGCAGCCCTTATTACTGATGCCTGAGCATTCATCTGAACATCTGCACCCTTTTGTCCTTTAGGAAGCATTTGGCCAGCCTTCATTTCGTCCCAGTAAGCTTATATGTGAATCTGCTTTGTTCTGGAGACAAGCTCAGTGAAATCATGAGGGTTTTGACTCATTTCTAATAAAAACTTGCTTCAGAGGCCAACTTCAATTAAGAGTGGCCGCAGAGGTTCATATCTCCACCTTTCTTATTGCCACGTGAAGCTAAGTGAAGCATTCCCTGGAGCTGCTGGTGTGACGGTGCTGGCATCTATAAGGACTTGCCTGCCCAGGTAGAAGTCAAGACCTTGTGAATACAGACTTATCCTGGGGAAAGCGGGAAATAAATACACAGCCAGGCAGAGCCATATGAAACAAGCTGCCTCTCAACCTCATTATCATAAGTGTTTCTTGTTCGTTACATGAACCCAGTTCTCCATATATTTCCCCCAAAATTTGTTAGGGGAGAGGAGCCCTGTGGTCTGATATATCCACTTTGCCTCCTTCCTCCAACTGAAAAACTTTTCAATCACTGCCAACTCTTTTTCAGTAAAACCTTCATTTCATTAAAATTTAATTATTGGTTTAATTACAATAGGCAAGCAACAGTGTGAGATGTGCATGGCTTTTTATGGCTGAAGGAGATTGTAAAGTCCTCATTCATTTCCCAAAGAAGCTTCCGCAAAAAATTGGGGCTGTCTTTTTACAGGCCAATTCTCAATGCTGCTTTCAAATGGATCCCACAGCCATTCATATAGATTAATTTGAGCAGTGAATCAGATCCTGCTCATTGGCTGCCTTTCAGAACATACTGACGATGGTCTGGGAGCCCCACAGTAGAGCTCTGAGAGCTGATGGGACTCTCCAAATGATTAATTAATCCTCACCCAGCCATTTTTCAGTTCTGTCTTAATTTATTCACATTGCAAAACAAATTTAGTCTTGGTGAAATGGGCCAGATTGACAAGCTTTGTGTGACTGACAGTTGCTCTGTTATTCCCACAGAAAGTATGAATGGGGCAAGGTTCTCCTATACTGGTGAAACCTGTGCTGTGACACAGCAGACAACCTCAAAGCATACTCAGACCCTAGTTTCTGCAGTAAAACTGCTAGCTGGAGGGGTAGCCCAGTTTCAGGCAACCTTTGGCCCCAGCAAGGCTTAGAGGCAAGATCCTTATTTTTTAAAAAGAGAAAGATACAGTGGTGCTTGTCTCTTCTCTCAATGGCTTCTCCAGCATCCTTGTCCCCTTATCCAGCATCTCGGGAACAAAAGCCTCTGCACAGTGGGAAATGAGCACAAAGCAGACAACACCAAAAAACATGGCTTGGGCCACCCTATGAGGAGGTCTCCATCTATCCCATGGAAAATGTGGGGAATGAGCAGTAACACCCTGCAGTGGGTGGAGGTATTTCTAGTCATGGAGACAACACCACATAAGGACTAGCATGAGATGTCCTAGCACAGCTATGGTTTCCTTGAAAACCAAGTCCATTAGTTGCTAATGATTTTCAAGCAGTAAAAGTGGGTTTGACCTCACAACAGAGATGCGAATCTTTAGACTCTCTTAAATCCCCAAACCATCTGGTCTTTGGAATTTTTAATCACTCTTCTCTTTGCACCAATGAATTGAGTTTCAAAGAGCTGTGTAGCTTTTTGTAAATGCTGGTTACAAAATAATCACAACAAAAAGGGGAATATTGAAACTTTCAAATATTTTCAGCTTATGCTTCTAAGCAATGCTGGGCTGCCTTCCCAGGGTTTTACAATCTTCAGATCTCTTCAGTCATAGTCCAGAAAGAAATGAGAGAAGTAGCCTTTCATTTAGAAGCAACCCTCCAGATACTTTTGCAAGTACCTGCAATGAATGACCTTCATTTACCCAACCCTCTCCTGCAACACTAGCTGAGAATACAAGTAAAGTGCAGGGCTGGGAACAGAGTGTGCTGTTTCAAAAGGCTTTTACATCTCTTTTGTACTTGCTGGAAATCTACTCTCATCATTTTTCATTTTAAATATCTTCCTATATATGCCTGGAGGTTGCAGATCTTTTTTCATAACAAAAAGTATAGATTGATCTGCAGGTACAGGTCTAATTTTCAGCATTACCACTGAATTCCTAGGGAGTCTGGCAGTGCTTGAGAAATTCAGGTAACAATGCTGGTACCCCTATATCTTTCTCCTAAAGGTAAAAGTATTTTATGCTGATGAAATGGAAGGATTTCTGCCTTCTTTTCTCCTCCACATGGCTTGACTGAGCAATACCTCATCAACTTCTTGTTGCTGATGCTAAGATGCTACCTGGCTTCAGGGATCCTACTGGAGCTTAACGGATCCATGAATCACAGAATCACAGAACGTTAGGGATTGGAAGGGACCTCAAAAGATCATCTAGTCCAATCCCCCTGCCGGAGCAGGAACCTAAACAATTTTACACAGGAAGGCGTCCAGGTGGGTTTTGAATGTCTCCAGAGAAGGAGACTCCACAACCTCCCTGGGCAGCCTGTCCCAGTGCTCTGTCACCCTCACTGTAAAGAAGTTCCTTCTGAAATTTAAGTGGAACCTCCTGTGTTCCAGCTCACACCCATTGCTCCTTGTCCTATCATTGGGCATCACTGAGAAGAGCCTGGCTCCATCCTCGTGACACTTCCCCTTAACATATTTATAAACATTAATGAGATCTCCCCTCAGTCTCCTCTTCTCCAAGCTAAAGAGACCCAGCTCCCTCAGCCTTTCCTCAGAAGGGAGATGCTCCACTCCCTTGATCATCTTGGTGGCTCTGCGCTGGACTCTCTCAAGCAGTTCCCTGCCCTTCTTGAACTGTGGGGCCCAGAACTGGACACAATATTCCAGATGTGGCCTCACCAGGGCAGAGTAGAGGGGGAGGAGAACCTCTCTCGACCTACTAACCACACCCCTTCTAATGCACCCCAGGATGCCATTGGCCTTCCTGGCCACAAGGGCACAGTGCTGGCTCATGAGCCAGGTTAGTTTTACCCTACTGAGGAATAAGTCCATGGATCCTATTCAGAGTTATTAACATAACAAAAACCAGCTACAGTTTAGAAAAACTTAGAGCTACAGGTTGGCCATTGGTTTGAAGCAAATATTACTTAGAGTATCAGATAGGGTTTCTTACTGGCATGCATACAGGAGAAACAACACAACACTAGACACACTTCCAGTCTGAGCCAATAGAGCCATAAGAGCTGTTCTTGTGCTGTTACATTCAATCTCTTTAGGCTCTCTTGTCTTCATCAATAACATTAGACTCACATCACAAGGGCTTGTGAAGCTTTGCAACTTTAGCTCCTCAGCTGAAAGGCACCATCTAAGTGTAAACATAATTGTATATTATTGAGGAATGCTGCTGTAATAAACAGTCTCTATTACCAACTGTCCAGCTGTAATATTTGTGTTTATGTCAGCACTTAAAAATCATTGATCTGCAATAAACTCCGTGTGGGGAAAAGAATCTGATCCAAAGGTCAGAGCAGAGAAATGCAATTTTCCCTATCAGAGCTTGAGAGAGCAAAGCTGGAGAGCTGCTGCAAGAGCTCAGCCAGGGAAACTGTGGCTGCATAAAACTTCTCTGCCTCTCCCTTCCCCACTGCTAGAACCACACTCAGGGAGATGACCCAAGATCAAAGATGCTGGCAGCAGCAGTCTGGTTTCAAGACTAATCATCGTTAGTCTACTTGGGCTGCCAGGTTGCAGGTAACCACCCACTGTGGTGTGCTGCTGTGCCAGTGCTGCACAGGCACTGTTCAAAGCCAGAGCCAGCCTCCCCATATCCCTGTGTGTGGCAGCAGCAGGGTGAGCTCTGTGGAGGTCTCCTAACAGGTTTTGCTCCAAACAGAGCCTTTGAACTAGGAGCTGCCTCATTTCATTTTATCTGCCAACAGGAGAGTTGCTGAACAGCAGGTATTATGGGGAGCAGTAGCCCAAATGGAGTCTTCCCATAAAACTCTGCTCCTTAGAACCTGAGTGCAGTTTGCTGCACACTTTATCACCTAAATGTGCTTCTCCCCAGAGCTGGACCCATTATCTTCTCTTAAGAGAAACCTGAAAATCTCTCCTTCTCAGATAGTTCCCAATGTGTTCCTTTGCCTGTGAGTCATGGCAGCCATCCTGCTCCTCCAAACAACCCATGATTCTCTTTTCTCCCATCTCCTGCAAGGCAGCTTTATTGCTTCACTCCCTTTTCCTTCAGTGAGTGATCCAGGAATCTGGTCCATTACCATACATCCCAAACACCCACCTAGTATGAGTAACTGTGTCCTCCTGTCCCAGAAGTGACAAAGGACCACCCATAGTATTCCCCGCTATGTCCTTTCCTAGCTCCCTCCTTCTCTTTGTCTCCCTAGCCTTGTTCTTGAAGGCATTACACCTACCTAGAAGAGATACCACTTCCCAGTATCTGGGCACTTTGGAAATGGGATTTCTACAGTACAGCACGTTCCTGTCACCTGATCTCCTCAGTCCATGCCATGCCACTTCCCTGCTCCGTGGGCTGCAGGCAGTTTGCACTCAGGCTCACGTGGAAGAGAGCAGAGCAAGAGGCAGGAGCTGCCCCACCAGCTCTGCTGCAGCTTCAAGGTTGCTCAAGGGTGAGCAAATCTGCCCTCATATGAAGAGGAACCAGCAAGTCCTTTCTGACTTGCTGTTGGCAGGCTGCGTGGGATGAACTAACCAAAGTTTGTCTCGTGCTGGTCCTAGCACATTGCAGGGGAAATGCAGAAAAAAATGAGAGGGTAGGTTGACTGTACCCCTCATCAATACCAAGGTCTGGGTGAAGAAGGGGTGATGCAAAGGTAGAGGGCTGGCAGCGATGAGAAACAGGACTAACAGAGGGTGCCAGGGCTGGCTTCAGTGATAAAGCAACAGTAAAATAGCACAATATCATCACCTGCCAGCTCCTTCCTTTAATCCTCCTGAGTCTGCACATCCATAATTGGAGACTTGTCTCTACCATCTAGGGCACTTGGCAGCCCGCAGCTCTCCTCCCTAGAAGCAAGATTTGTGATCAGATTAAAGCCCATTTCATGTTCCCCTCGCTCAGGTCTCTGTCACGCTCACTGCTCCCCCTGATGTTTACCTATGATCGGCTGACTCATTTCCACATGAAGAGCTGACATTTCCCTCTCAAATCCAGAACAAGGGTCATTGGTTGCTACGTTAAAGTGAAAAACTACAATGAAGCGATTTTTCTAATCACTGCATCAGATTACAAAGGTATGTAAATCACTGAGCAGTGGTTTTTGTTAGAAGCATGAGCAAGGTTACTTCAGGTGGTTCTCAAGAGTATTTTGATATTTCATGCAATACGCCCATGTGCTGAAGCTCACACACGTTCACACACACAGACACACCACAGCAGAGCACGGCTGTCCCCGACATCATTAGAAGTTCACAGTTGCATGGGGGAAGGTGCTCCGCTGTTTAGAAGTACCTCCATCCCATGCTGCACCTCAGAGCTCTTGGAGCTCCCATTGGTCTCAGATCTTGTAGAGACTTGTTCTCCATAGGGTCACTTTTTGCCCTGTGCCTCATTCTGCTACCTGATAAACTGGGGTAATGTCCAGTCTGTACTCACTGGCCATGGCAAGGATGAGTATGTTAAAAAATACATCAAGTAATAAGCAGCATAGAAGTAGGCAAGGCAGACACAGGACATATTACCATAAGGTGACTAACAATAAGCTACGACCAGATTTATCTGCATGTCTCATAATATGGTTAGTGACAGAAACATCAGCATAGACTCACAAAAAGGGCATCTGATGTATTTAACATTAGTTTTGTACTGTCCCCTCAATGAAGTTAGGACGGTTCAAGGGAAGAAGGGAAGAGAACAGACTAATAAAAGAATATAGCAAAATCATTTCTCTTTTGGGACCAGTGTTGAAGGGGGTGGGAAAGAGGGTAGAAATTGTCCTGGCCTGGAGCATCCAGCAAAGGCATTAAATGTGTTACAGGCACCACCTGCAATGTTCTAACAATTAATATGAAGAATGTATTTTGTGTTTCGTGCTCTTTTCTGTGGTTTTTGAAGAACCTTCTGCAAGGGACACACTAAAGTCCTGCTTCAGAAAAAGAAATAAAATATGAGGAGCATGTAAAGGTGACCCAAAGCTCACTGAAATTCTCCAGAGGTGCAGTCCTGCCCCAACCCTTTGTGTCTTAAACAAAGATTCAGTGGGGACAGAGGAGGGCAGGACAGATGTGAACTGCGTCCCCACCAGCCAGCAAACTACCACCCAGATCAGGCAGCACAGTCAAGAAAAAAAAACCTGGAGCCCATAATCATTTTATGATTCTAATTTAACTTTTATGAACATGTTTTGAGCTCCCCTAGTCAGACTCTGGTATTGATCTTTTCAGTATTGTTAACTCATAACCAGACCATATTTGAAGACATAAACTTTAAGAGGGATAATAAAGAGGAGCCAGACTGCACTGGCTTTATTCTTATCAGCACAGGGAGTAGGAGCTGTAAATCCTGCTGGAATCAGTGAAATTATGCAAGTGGAGATTAACTCCTGGCTGTGTCAATTTTTGAGATATTAGGTACCAATGACATCAGTCTTTATTTCTAGTTTAAAGTGGAAATGTCTTGGGATATAAAGCAGTGGGAGAGTAAGAAGCTAAATAAGGGAAAAGAGAACACTGACTTCTCTCTGTCTACACAAAAGATGGGCCAAATTACAGTACTGTGACCCATTTCTGGACTACATACAGACTCTCCTCAAATTACTCATTGCTTAGATTCAAGTTCTTCCTTCCAACTCCATGCAAGATTTGAGCTAAGCAAGAGCATTTAGATCTTGCAAATGGTGTTATTCTTTAGCAAGCAAGTTGACCCTGAGCACTAGGATGATGGATATCCTGGCTTCACTCTACTGCGTCTCTGCTCTGTGTTTCAGGTCAGGGAGGTTCACATAGCTTGTTCCATGCTTCTGACTGATGGATAACATGAAAAACCTAAATAACAATGTTCATGGGCTTTTTTCTCTCCATGGTAACAATACAAGAAGGACAGTTTTCCAGCCTCTGGCTGCTTCTGGGGAAAAAAGGAACATGAAAATATGTGCCCATTTTCTTTTTTATTAAATGTATCCTAACCTAAAGAAGTGAGGTCAGGGGTGGGGAGGCATTGCTTTCTGCCCTGTGTATGTGAAATGAGAAAGGTGTTCTTAGTTTGAGTATCAGACTGAAAAACCTTAAGGCAAAACTTCTTCAGTTCCTCTGAGGTGTAACCTGGTATTTTAATTTACAGTGCAGGCCAGTAAACTGTCAAGTTTAAGTGTGAATCTGCATCTGCTTGCAGATGGACTTAGTGGTCCTTGTGCAGACCTTACCCAGCCACATGCAGCTGGGAATTGCACATTGAATCTCACAGACAAAAGGTGATGGTAAAGTCTCAAGAACTCAGTGATCACTTTCATTAAAAATGATCCACAGCTCTCAGTTTGCAGTTCCAAACAATGCCCAGAAATAGGTGAGTTATTATAACTTCATGTTTTGTTGCAAATGCTTGAAATAACACAACTCTTCTTGCTCAATATCTCCAATCTCCCCAACACCCTGCATCTCCCCAAGCTTGTCAGGGCTGGAACATATCCCACAGCCCTAATTCTGCATTTTCTGTAACTCACATCACCCAGCATCTCTGTGATATCTCATTCCAGTTGGAATTAAAACACAAAGGCGATCTTCAAAAAAATAAAAGGCTGTGCGGTACGTCCTGCCAGCAGCTTGGAGGGAGCTTAACGAAAAGCAAATGGAATGATTAGGGAACTCAAAGCAATGACTTTTGAAGAAAGATTAACATTGCTAAAAATAGCTCACATGGGTAACTAATGACTAGCAGGGTCTGTAGTAAAAGTCACTGTGTATCTAAGTGTATAAATAATCAAGGATGGAATTAAATTAAAGTGCACAAAGGGCAACTACCGGAGTGCACTACTAGGAGCAATGGCATTAAATAAGGGAAGGCTGGGAAGCAAAATGAGGACATCACCTCCTCTCTCCCTATGACTGGACTCGGTTAACTAGGACTTGAACTAAAAAGTCTACTGCAATCACTGGAAATTTCCTTCCAGCATAGCAGTATCCACTGCAAGAAGGTGTCAACTATAATTTATAATTATCACTTCAGGGTTTTCTTTACTGGTACTGACTTTGTAATCCAGGACACTAGATGGGGAATCCCTCTTTTTCCCTCAGAGGCCTGTCTGCCTTGCAAAACTGACAGTACCTGGAAGGAGTCAGATCCTGCTCTCCTACTCCTAACTCTGCAGCTTGCAGAGTTACAGCCAGAAGGGATCATGATGGGATGTGTGCATGACACATGGCCTTTCCGTGTTGTGTCTGCTTCATCGGGTAAGACAGGTACATATTAAACAGAATAAGCACTGTATTTGTTGCTACTCTTATTCTTTGTGTGTCCTTAGAGTTGCCATGGTATCAGCACAAAAATACTACTATGAGCTCTAGATTTGACTCAGAGAGAGAGAGATTTGCTTGTCCCTTCTTCACTTGTTTCTCCCCATCCCTTAGCCAGCTCCTCTCTCTGGAGTTCATCTGCACATCTCTGTGCAAGGCAACCGCCTTCCCTCTTGCACTGAGATCCGTTCTTCAGTTTTCTTTCACTGTTGGGGTATTACCAGACAAGGACCATGTGTTTATGTTAAGAAAATCATAGTAAGCTACTCTACTAACTTTCCAGGGTAAGAGACTATGTGCCTATAAAAACACAGTTATGCTGTATTTTGGATTTCTAAGGTTTTTAACTGTTGTTGCTTATGAAAAACTAAGGAAACATACTCATATTTTCTGTGAAGAGCTGTTTGAAAAGCCATATTCAGAGTAATAAATTGTTCATTTTTAGAATAGCAGGGTGTGTCTCATGAAGAATTTACATAGTGCCTCTTAGTTCTGGTGCTGCTCAACATTTTTATGAATAACCAAAATGATAAAACAGAAAATAAACTTATTACATTTGGTCACTACTCAGAGCAACTAAAATCATACCAGAGTATGGGCTTAAAATTCAGCACAGAAGAGATGAGTAGGAATGGCAAATAAAATACAGAGCAGAGACAACTGTTTAAATAACCATAAAAGGAGATCTAGAGTTACCACTAAGCTGAACAAGAGTCAAAAACGTCACACTGCTGAGACCAAACCATATTGGGATACATAAACAGCAGTAAGGCCTGTGAGATGTGTAAAGTCAGATCTTTGTTGACTTTGAGCTGGTGTGGGCTCAGCTGGGGAACTGCAGCCCATGACAGGCACTGCATGGCAGCCAATGAATCAGCCAGAATGATGCTGGAGAAAAACAACATTCAAGGTCTGGAGAGCATGACCTACAACAAACCCATGAAGAAAATGTCTATTTGACTCACAGAAGATGGGAAGTGGGGGAAGAGAAAGAAAAAACTATTGTCGTGCTTAAAGGCTGCAGCAAAGGAAGGAATAGTCTCTAAGTCCAGAGCAGAAAGGACAAGAAGTAACAAATTAAATTGCACCAGGATCATATATTAGGGTAAAACAAGTGATGAGAAGACTGGAAAAGCACTGAAATAAACTGTGTGACAAGACTGCAGCACCCAGCATGGCCAGTGTTTAAGAACAGGCTACACAAACATCTGTTGAGCACTACAACAACAGTCAACCCTGACTAGAAGTAGGCAGATGAACTGTGCAGTTCCTTCGGGGTCCTGCATTCAGAAATCCATCCCTTCCCATGTCACTTAAGCTACTAGTGCTTGTCACCATTACAGCTTTGCACTCTGTGTCACTTAGCTTGATAGTAACCTTCATCTGTTCTTGAGACCTACACTTTACAGGGAGGTGGCACTGGAGTTCAGTCAGGAATTTTTGGGATGCTGTTTGTTTTATTTGCACTGACACCATATTTATTTTATTTCATCTGACAGCTGTTTGAGACCATTTCACTCTCTGCTGGAAGCATGATAAGGTCTGAAATGTGAGTTGTAAATAGCTGGGCAAACTGCACATTTAAGTCTAATTTTATGTGTAGCATCTTTTATTAATGTTGCAACATTTATTGTGTATTTTAAGTCATCATTGATTTTTATGAAAAAAGATGCTTGTATTTTATGTGCATGCTGCCAACAAAATAAAATATTATTATTCCCCCCGCCCCCCAGTATGAATTCTCATTAGTCTTCTCTAAGTACATGAGAAAGTAAGAAGCCAACTCGCTCAATCCAAGGCAGCATCAAAGCCTAAGCTCTTTGACTGAGACATCGTCATGTATTCCTTCCATCAAGTTGCAGAAGGGCTGCTTAATTGCATAAAACATCATGTGTAAGGTTGGGGCTGAGGAAACAAAACACTCCTTTGGGACTTATTATGTCAGGGACTGATTAGCTCTGCTATTATCTAATTAAGAATCAGAAGAGAGGCAAAAAATATCCAGCAAGGACAATGAAAGCTTTTTGAGGTGTGTGCAGGCAGCTAAGAGGTGTGGTAAGGCCAGGCACAGGCAGGTAACAGTGCATTTGGCACTCAATCTCCAGGTGCTTTCTTAGGTCAAGTTTGTTGGGTCTTACAGATGATATGAAGGTTTTCCAGCAGTATAGCAGTGCGTGTAGAAGAGATCCTAGACCCCCAAAGAAGCCTCATTAATTAAGAGTTGTGCTACTTAGCATAAGTAAATGAGTAATGGGTACAATGATTTCTGTTTGATTTTCAGCTAGATTGGGTAACACAGCTTTGCATTAATTGAAAGCTTGAGTCTGACCTTGCATTAACTGGGGAACAGACTATAAGGATATGATTGCTCATTAGACTGGAATGCAGCTAAACTAGATCCCAGACAGTTTTGGTTCTGGGCATTTTGATAAGACACCTGCAACCATTGGCTATAATAATAATGAAGCCATGACAGCAGGGTTAATGCAAACATGGTACAAATACAAATGCTATAACAACTGAACATGGGGTTTGATAAGGTATACAATTAAGGAAACTAATATGTCAAGTAGCTACATGGTGTATAAGAAAGTATATTTAAGGCTAGAGGTCTCCAAATTTCTTTTGCCCAAGATACTAGTTTCAGCATTGGGGGATCATCTTGTCATGCCACACCAAGAAGTTTGTGAGCACATGAAAGGAAGAACTGCCTGCTGGCAGATTTTGTGTGTCAGAGCATTACTTTGATTTTAATGATAAAGAGGGTTCATTTACCTCTAGTTCATCTTTAACATGCAGGTGTGCAAAAACCCGACTGCTAATTTCAAGTGCCTGTTCAGACAGGAGAGCCTGCAGAAGGAGGCCACCTGGCCTGGCTACATCCAAACATTTGTGGTCACAACAACCTCCATTAGCATCACACCACTGCAAGGGTATCTGCTGAAAGTGCTGACAGTACCAGGATGGGTCTGCTTGTGTGGACCTACCTGGGAACATCGGGTCTACAAGAAAACCACTTCCATTTCCCTTCCAGAAAAACCTTCTTGAAAAAGCATCTCCTTTCTGAGCTTACCTTCACCCAAGCACATCCCAGCACTTAGTGAGCATCCATCAAGGAGGGAGAGGTTCTAGTTCAGACACTGGCAAATGCTCCACAAAAGCAGAGCCCACCCTCCCCAAAGGTTTTAAGGCTCAATGGCTTTTTAGTCTTTTTCTAGTCACCACAATTAAGGCCCTGTAATCAGCTGCATCGACACTGCAATCAGCCCCAGCAATCAGCCTCCTGCCTCTGATGCTGATGAACGCCAGAAAGGTGTCATGGAGTCAAGAGACTAATTGACCACTTTGTTAAAAAAAAAAAAAAAAAAAAAAA